>NW_028222035.1:47142-62142 GCF_056783735.1 Eptatretus burgeri
AAAAATAAAAAAAAAGGAGTTGGACAAAGAAGGCTCAATGGAGTGGCTCAGAAGATGACAACTCAACTGGGATGGAGAACGAATCGTGATAAATGCCCAAGAACAAGGACAACAAAACAATGGCTTTTAAGAAAAAGGGGGGACTAAGTCAATTGGACAGGAGTAGGGTAAGAATACTGATTCTGGCTCACTTTTCCCCATGTAAATGAATGGGGGATTTTCAGCGATTTATATTTTTTTTCCCTAAAAATAAATCCCCTTTTTATCCCAAGGTATATTTATTTGTCTCCCCTTTTAACCTGGAGGTTGAACCTCATTGAATTGAACACCTGGGGGTTGAACAGCTCACTCATTGAACCTATAAAGATTTGTTCATTCTCAAATTCCTTCAATAGTTTAATTTTCTTTGCACAATAATCCCCATCTAAAATATTGACAAACAAAACATTTGAATCTTTATATTTTTTAAGATACCCCTTTTGTGTCATTACGAAATGATTAACTTCTCTTAATGCTCTTGTTTGACCACCTCCTGAGCCACAGGTTATTTTTTGTTAAGCCCCGCCCACTTTTCTTTAAGCCCCGCCCACTTTTGTTAAGCCCCGCCCACTTTCCACAAGGTATTCAATAAGCCCCGCCCACTTTTCTTTAAGCCCCGCCCACTTTTGCTAAACTCCGCCCACTTTTCATAAGGTATTTTTTCTAAGCCACGCCCACTATTCCTAAACCCCGCCCACTTTTGCTAAGCTCCGCCCACTTTTCATAAGGTATTTTTTCTAGGCCACGCCCACTTTTCCTAAGCTCCGCCCACTTTTCATAAGGTATTTTTTCTAAGCCACGCCCACTTTTCCTAAGCTCCGCCTACTTTTGCTAAGCCCCGCCCACTCTTACATCATTTTCAGTTCATCTCTGACTCACAAAGAAATCACTAGAAAATTACAGGATGTTATGGTTTTGAAAAATTTCCCAATGAAGGCTTGCCTAGGCTTGCCCAGGGAATTTCCAAAGGAAACCACACCCACCAGTCTTTCTCTATAAAAGCTTCAAACCCAGGCTCCATTTTAAACATTTGTTCTTGCTGGCAATGGTGTTCTGTGTGCTTATCTCGAACTGTCTGTCTTCTATGGAACTAAACCTTCAAGTTGATGAACTGGATTCAAACCTCTTATCTATTGAGGTAAGATTTTTTATTTTCCTATTTTCAAACTTTGATTGAAGCATACTCATTTAATAATTAAATAACTTAATTAATACATTATTATTTTCTCTCACAGGAAATTGTGTCTGAAATACGAAATGAAAATACTGCTTTTGCTACAACTTGGGGGAAATTGTTGGCTTGGTTGAAGACCTTGAGTGGGATGACTTTGGTGTTCCTTGGAACTCTCTGTCTTCTATGGAACTAAACCTTCAAGTTGATGAACTGGATTCAAACCTCTTATCTATTGAGGTAAGATTTTTTATTTTCCTATTTTCAAACTTTGATTGAAGCATACTCATTTAATAATTAAATAACTTAATTAATACATTATTATTTTCTCTCACAGGAAATTGTGTCTGAAATACGAAATGAAAATACTGCTTTTGCTACAACTTGGGGCGAAATTGTTGGCTTGGTTGAAGACCTTATGAGCGACCAAGACCCACAGAACGAGTTCGTCCTTGATGACCCAACCAAAGAGTTATACCTTGGAGACCAGCAAAATCCTGAAAAAGAGTTTTACAGCAATAGTACTCATTGTGAGTTATCAAGACAATACCCACTGAACAAGTTATACCTTGATGAGCCAGAATACAAGTTTTACCTTGGAGACTCACAAATTTTGAAAAATCAGTAAATGAGTTCTGCCTTGATGGTTTAAATAACTACCTTGGAGACTCAGGAAAAGGGTTCTGCCAAGATGGTTCTAAATATGGGGCCTACCTTGGAGACTCACAAATTTTGAAAAAATCAGTAAATGAGTTCTGCCTTGATGGTTTAAATAACTACCTTGGAGACTCAGGAAAAGGGTTCTGCCAAGATGGTTCTAAATATGGGGCCTACCTTGGAGACTCACAAATTTTGAAAAAATCAGTAAATGAGTTCTGCCTTGATGGTTTAAATAACTACCTTGGAGACTCAGGAAAAGGGTTCTGCCAAGATGGTTCTAAATATGGGGCCTACCTTGGAGACTCACAAATTTTGAAAAATTCAGTAAATGAGTTCTGCCTTGATGGTTTAAATAACTACCTTGGAGACTCAGGAAAAGGGTTCTGCCAAGATGGTTCTAAATATGGGGCCTACCTTGGAGACTCACAAATTTTGAAAAAATCAGTAAATGAGTTCTGCCTTGATGGTTTAAATAACTACCTTAGAGACTCAGGAAAAGGGTTCTGCCAAGATGGTTCTAAATATGGGGCCTACCTTGGAGACTCACAAATTTTGAAAAAATCAGTAAATGAGTTCTGCCTTGATGGTTTAAATAACTACCTTGGAGACTCAGGAAAAGGGTTCTGCCAAGATGGTTCTAAATATGGGGCCTACCTTGGAGACTCACAAATTTTGAAAAAATCAGTAAATGAGTTATCCTTAAGAGACTTTGTAAGTTGGTTTTACTTTGAATACTTGAAATGTGGGTTCTGGATTGATAACTCACAATGTGATACATATCTTGGAAACTCAACGGGAATGTGGTTATACCTTGAAGACTTGGAAAGTTGGGTTTATGTTGGACACTTGAAACTTTTTTTGGGGCTTTTATTTATTTATTTATTTATTTATTATTATTATTTTATTTATTTATATTTTGGAGACTTTTGGAGTTGCTATCACTCTTTGGGTTCTAAACCTATCGATGTAGTTCTTTGTCGGATGGTGCTTGATGGGAGCAAGATCAAGAAAGTTCTGGGAAGAAAGTGCAGGCTTACTCCCCCTTTCTACATCATCAAACCTGAAAGCCTTAAAAGACAGAATTGGAAGAAGAAAAAAAAAACGTAAAAAAAAATATATATATATAGGTGGAAATCTCATTTTGAAAAAGACATTGTGTTGGGCGAGGATTGAGTTGGGGTTGAGATTTTGAATGTGAGGGTTGGGGTTGAGATTTTGAATGTGAGGGTTGGGACACACACACACACATACACATCAACAAACAAAAGTTAAGCCTTGACTATTCAGTTGAGGATTCTGTGTTTGGGGTTCACAGATCTAAGAACGTCCCCCTTGACACACATTATATACTGTTATACACCTCGGACTTGGCCCTCGAGTGTCCACAACGGTGTATAGTAGGAGGGAGTGAAGCGCCAACCTATTGCTCCCATTGCACACACACATACACATCAACAAACAAAAGTTAAGCCTTGACTATTCAGTTGAGGATTCTGTGTTTGGGGTTCACAGATCTAAGAACGTCCCCCTTGACACACATTATATACTGTTATACACCTCGGACTTGACCCTCGAGTGTCCACAAAGGTGTATTATCTGCTTAGTTTTGTCTTTTGTAATTCCTGTGAAAAAAATGTATTGATTCAATGATAACCCAAGAAAGTGTAAGAAACTTGGATGAAAAGAATTTGTTTAAATCATGTTTTGGTAAAAGATATATTCATCCTACAGTCGAATGTGTCCTAGAATACTATAAAACAAAGGGTTTAGAAAAAACTGCCCAGGTCTGTCATGCAAATGTAGAATTGACCGACCAGATTGTTAAAGTAAATAATGAAACATGTACTCTCTACTCAATATTTGATATAGAGACCATGAAAATATCTTGGATTTTCTTTGCCTCACTCTCAATAATCTTTTTGATAATAATCATCATTTTGATATATCTAGTTAAAATAAGGAAGAACCCAACATTTGTTTTATAGATGCTCTAATTCAAACAAAGCAAAGACAACATAACATAATGTTATACCCTGGATAATTAAATCTCCCAATCGCCTCATTAACTCAAAACTTCTTAACAAAGTCAGGAGAAATAGTGTATACCAAAGAGTAAAAAGTGTGAACCAACAAATGGACAACATTTCAGATTAATTTTTTTTCTTATCTATCCAAACTCTTGTGATTTATTTTTCCCATTCATTTGAAATAATCTAGATGAACACCTACTCAATGAAAAAAGAAAGAATCCATATGAACACCTAGTCAATGTACAGAAAGAAAGAATCCATATGAACACCTACTCAATGTACAGAAAGAAAAGAATCCATATGAACACCTACTCAATGAAAAAGAAATATTCTAATCAATGAACTGTTAATATATTCTAATTGAACATCTACTCAATGAACTGTTAATATATTATAATTGAACACCTACTCAATGAACTGTTAATATATTCTAATTGAACATCTACTCAATGAACTGTTAATATTCTAATTGAACACCTACTCAATGAACTGTTAATATATTCCAATTGAACACCTAGTTAATGAACAGCTAAAAATCAAGATGAACACCTACTCATCTACTCGATGAAAAAAAGAAATAATCTAATCAATGAACTGTTAATATTCTAATTGAACACCTACTCAATGAACTGTTAATATATTCCAATTGAACACCTACTCATCTAATCAATGAACTGTTAATATATTCTAATTGAACACCTACTCATCTAATCAATGAACTGTTAATATATTCCAATTGAACACCTACTCATCTAATCAATGAACTGTTAATATATTCTAATTGAACACCTACTCATCTAATCAATGAACTGTTAATATATTCTAATTGAACACCTACTCATCTAATCAATGAACTGTTAATATATTCTAATTGAACACCTACTCATCTACTCGATGAAAAAAGAAATAATCTAATCAATGAACTGTTAATATTCTAATTGAACACCTAGTTAATGAACAGAAAGAAAAGAATCAAGATGAACACCTAGTTAATGAACAGCTAAAAATCTAGATGAACATCTACTCAATGAAAAAGATATATTCTAATCAATGAACTGTTAATATATTCTAATTGAACACCTACTCAATGAAAAAGAAAGAAAGAATCACAATTGAACATCTACTTATCTAATCAATGAACTGTTAATATATTCTAATTGAACACCTACCCAATGAACTGTTAATATATTCTAATTGAACACCTACCCATCAAGTCAATGAAAAAGAAAGAAAAGAATCCATATGAACACCTACCCAATGAAAAAGAAATATTCTAATCAATGTACAGAAAGAAAGAATCACAATTGAACACCTAGTTAATGAACTGTTAATATTCTAATTGAACACCTACCCATCAAGTCAATGAAAAAGAAAGAAAAGAATCAAGATGAACACCAAGTTAATGTACAGAAAGAAAAGAATCAAGATGAACACCTACTCAATGAACAGCTAAAAATCAAAATGAACACCTAATCAATGAACTGTTAATATTCTAATTGAACACCTAGTTAATGAACAGAAAGAAAAGAATCAAGATGAACACCTAGTTAATGTACAGAAAGAAATATTCTAATCAATGAACTGTTAATATATTCTAATTGAACACCTACTCAATGAACTGTTAATATTCTAATTGAACACCTACTCAATGAACTGTTAATATATTCTAATTGAACACCTACTCATCTACTCGATGAAAAAAGAAATAATCTAATCAATGAACTGTTAATATATTCTAATTGAACACCTACTCAATGAACAGAAAGAAAAGAATCAAGATGAACACCTACTCAATGAAAAAGAAATATTCTAATCAATGAACTGTTAATATATTCTAATTGAACATCTACTCAATGAACTGTTAATATATTATAATTGAACACCTACTCAATGAACTGTTAATATATTCTAATTGAACATCTACTCAATGAACTGTTAATATTCTAATTGAACACCTACTCAATGAACTGTTAATATATTCCAATTGAACACCTAGTTAATGAACAGCTAAAAATCAAGATGAACACCTACTCATCTACTCGATGAAAAAAAGAAATAATCTAATCAATGAACTGTTAATATTCTAATTGAACACCTACTCAATGAACTGTTAATATATTCCAATTGAACACCTACTCATCTAATCAATGAACTGTTAATATATTCTAATTGAACACCTACTCATCTAATCAATGAACTGTTAATATATTCCAATTGAACACCTACTCATCTAATCAATGAACTGTTAATATATTCTAATTGAACACCTACTCATCTAATCAATGAACTGTTAATATATTCTAATTGAACACCTACTCATCTAATCAATGAACTGTTAATATATTCTAATTGAACACCTACTCATCTACTCGATGAAAAAAAGAAATAATCTAATCAATGAACTGTTAATATTCTAATTGAACACCTAGTTAATGAACAGAAAGAAAAGAATCAAGATGAACACCTAGTTAATGAACAGCTAAAAATCTAGATGAACATCTACTCAATGAAAAAGATATATTCTAATCAATGAACTGTTAATATATTCTAATTGAACACCTACTCAATGAAAAAGAAAGAAAGAATCACAATTGAACATCTACTTATCTAATCAATGAACTGTTAATATATTCTAATTGAACACCTACCCAATGAACTGTTAATATATTCTAATTGAACACCTACCCATCAAGTCAATGAAAAAGAAAGAAAAGAATCCATATGAACACCTACCCAATGAAAAAGAAATATTCTAATCAATGTACAGAAAGAAAGAATCACAATTGAACACCTAGTTAATGAACTGTTAATATTCTAATTGAACACCTACCCATCAAGTCAATGAAAAAGAAAGAAAAGAATCAAGATGAACACCAAGTTAATGTACAGAAAGAAAAGAATCAAGATGAACACCTACTCAATGAACAGCTAAAAATCAAAATGAACACCTAATCAATGAACTGTTAATATTCTAATTGAACACCTAGTTAATGAACAGAAAGAAAAGAATCAAGATGAACACCTAGTTAATGTACAGAAAGAAATATTCTAATCAATGAACTGTTAATATATTCTAATTGAACACCTACTCAATGAACTGTTAATATTCTAATTGAACACCTACTCAATGAACTGTTAATATATTCTAATTGAACACCTACTCATCTACTCGATGAAAAAAGAAATAATCTAATCAATGAACTGTTAATATATTCTAATTGAACACCTACTCAATGAACAGAAAGAAAAGAATCAAGATGAACACCTACTCAATGAACAGCTAAAAATCTAGATGAACACCTAGTTAATGAACAGCTAAAAATCAAGATGAACACCTACTCAATGAAAAGAAAGAAAAGAATCAAGATGAACACCTACTAATCAAGTCAATGAAAAAGAAAAAAAAGAATCAAGATGAACACCTACTTATCTAATCAATGAAAAGAAAGAAAGAATCCTAATTGAACACCTAGTTAATGAACTGTTAATATTCTAATTGAACACCAAGTCAATGTACAGAAAGAATCCATATGAACACCTACTCATTGAAAAAGAAATATTCTAATCAATGTACAGAAAGAAAGAATCCTAATTGAACATCTACTCATCTACTCGATGAAAAAGAAATAATCTAATCAATGAACTGTTAATATATTCTAATTGAACACCTACTCATCTAATCAATGAACTGTTAATATATTCTAATTGAACACCTACTCATCTACTCGATGAAAAAAAAGAAATAATCTAATCAATGAACTGTTAATATTCTAATTGAACACCTAGTTAATGAACAGAAAGAAAAGAATCAAGATGAACACCTAGTTAATGAACAGCTAAAAATCAAGTCAATGAAAAAGAAAGAAAAGAATCCATATGGACACCTACCCAATGAAAAAGAAATAATCTAATCAATAAACTAGAAAGAAAAGAATCAAGATGAACACCTAGTTAATGAACAGCTAAAAATCAAGATGAACACCTACCCAATGAAAAAGAAATAATCTAATCAATAAACTGTTAATATTCTAATTGAACACCTACTCAATGAACAGAAAGAAAGAATCCTATTTGAACACCTACTTATCTAATCAATGAACTGTTAATATATTCTAATTGAACACCTACTCAATGAAAAGAAAGAAATATTCTAATTGAACACCTACTCAATGAAAAAGAAAGAAAGAATCCCAATTGAACACCTAGTTAATGAACAGCTAAAAATCAAGTCAATGAAAAAGAAAGAAAAGAATCAAGATGAACACCTAGTTAATGAACAGCTAAAAATCAAGATGAACACCTAGTTAATGAACAGCTAAAAATCAAGATGAACACCTAGTTAATGTACAGCTAAAAATCAAGTCAATGAAAAAGAAAGAAAAGAATCAAGATGAACACCTAGTTAATGAACAGAAAGAAAGAATCCATATGAACACCTAGTTAATGAAAAAGAAATATTCTAATTGAACACCTACTCAATGAACAGCTAAAAATCTAGATGAACACCTACTCAATGAACAGCTAAAAATCAAGTCAATGAAAAAGAAAGAAAAGAATCAAGATGAACACCTACTCAATGAAAAGAAAGAAAAGAATCAAGATGAACACCTAGTTAATGAACAGCTAAAAATCAAGATGAACACCTACTCAATGAACAGCTAAAAATCAAGTCAATGAAAAAGAAAGAAAAGAATCAAGATGAACACCTAGTTAATGAACAGCTAAAAATCAAGATGAACACCTACTCAATGAACAGCTAAAAATCAAGTCAATGAAAAAGAAGAAAGAAAAGAATCAAGATGAACACCTAGTTAATGAACAGCTAAAAATCAAGATGAACACCAAGTCAATGAACAGAAAGAAAGAATCCATATGAACACCTAGTTAATGAACAGCTAAAAATCAAGATGAACACCTACTCAATGAAAAGAAAGAACCCAATGAATACCTTTCTTTTCCCTCATATCTATTTACTTTTTCTTGTTAAAAAAGCTTTTTTTCCTAAATAATTCACGTTTTTATCAAGAAAATATAAGCTAAAAATAAAAAGTGAATTCACCAATTTTTTGGTTTTAATTAAAAAAAAAACATCATACAAAAAAAAAAATTAGGCCAATTGTATAACCCGAAAATAATCCCAAAGTTCTAAAAAAAAAAAAAAATTTATATATTTTTTTTAGAACTTTGGGATTATTTTCGGGTTATACAATTGGCCTAATTTTTTTTTGTATGATGTTTTTTTTTTAATTAAAACCAAAAAATTGGTGAATTCACTTTTTATTTTTAGCTTATATTTTCTTGATAAAAACGTGAATTATTTAGGAAAAAAAGCTTTTTTAACAAGAAAAAGTAAATAGATATGAGGGAAAAGAAAGGTATTCATTGGGTTCTTTCTTTTCATTGAGTAGGTGTTCATCTTGATTTTTAGCTGTTCATTAACTAGGTGTTCATATGGATTCTTTCTTTCTGTTCATTGACTTGGTGTTCATCTTGATTTTTAGCTGTTCATTAACTAGGTGTTCATCTTGATTCTTTTCTTTCTTTTTCATTGACTTGATTTTTAGCTGTTCATTGAGTAGGTGTTCATCTTGATTTTTAGCTGTTCATTAACTAGGTGTTCATCTTGATTCTTTTCTTTCTTTTTCATTGACTTGATTTTTAGCTGTTCATTGAGTAGGTGTTCATCTTGATTTTTAGCTGTTCATTAACTAGGTGTTCATCTTGATTCTTTTCTTTCTTTTCATTGAGTAGGTGTTCATCTTGATTCTTTTCTTTCTTTTTCATTGACTTGATTTTTAGCTGTTCATTGAGTAGGTGTTCATCTAGATTTTTAGCTGTTCATTGAGTAGGTGTTCAATTAGAATATTTCTTTTTCATTAACTAGGTGTTCATATGGATTCTTTCTTTCTGTTCATTAACTAGGTGTTCATCTTGATTCTTTTCTTTCTTTTTCACTGACTTGATTTTTAGCTGTACATTAACTAGGTGTTCATCTTGATTTTTAGCTGTTCATTAACTAGGTGTTCATCTTGATTTTTAGCTGTTCATTAACTAGGTGTTCATCTTGATTCTTTTCTTTCTTTTTCATTGACTTGATTTTTAACTGTTCATTAACTAGGTGTTCAATTGGGATTCTTTCTTTCTTTTTCATTGAGTAGGTGTTCAATTAGAATATTTCTTTCTTTTCATTGAGTAGGTGTTCAATTAGAATATATTAACAGTTCATTGATTAGATAAGTAGGTGTTCAAATAGGATTCTTTCTTTCTGTTCATTGAGTAGGTGTTCAATTAGAATATTAACAGTTTATTGATTAGATTATTTCTTTTTCATTGGGTAGGTGTTCATCTTGATTTTTAGCTGTTCATTAACTAGGTGTTCATCTTGATTCTTTTCTTTCTAGTTTATTGATTAGATTATTTCTTTTTCATTGGGTAGGTGTCCATATGGATTCTTTTCTTTCTTTTTCATTGACTTGATTTTTAGCTGTTCATTAACTAGGTGTTCATCTTGATTCTTTTCTTTCTGTTCATTAACTAGGTGTTCAATTAGAATATTAACAGTTCATTGATTAGATTATTTCTTTTTTTTCATCGAGTAGATGAGTAGGTGTTCAATTAGAATATATTAACAGTTCATTGATTAGATGAGTAGGTGTTCAATTAGAATATATTAACAGTTCATTGATTAGATTATTTCTTTTTTCATCGAGTAGATGAGTAGATGTTCAATTAGGATTCTTTCTTTCTGTACATTGATTAGAATATTTCTTTTTCAATGAGTAGGTGTTCATATGGATTCTTTCTGTACATTGACTTGGTGTTCAATTAGAATATTAACAGTTCATTAACTAGGTGTTCAATTAGGATTCTTTCTTTCTTTTCATTGATTAGATAAGTAGGTGTTCATCTTGATTCTTTTTTTTCTTTTTCATTGACTTGATTAGTAGGTGTTCATCTTGATTCTTTTCTTTCTTTTCATTGAGTAGGTGTTCATCTTGATTTTTAGCTGTTCATTAACTAGGTGTTCATCTAGATTTTTAGCTGTTCATTGAGTAGGTGTTCATCTTGATTCTTTTCTTTCTGTTCATTGAGTAGGTGTTCAATTAGAATATATTAACAGTTCATTGATTAGATTATTTCTTTTTTCATCGAGTAGATGAGTAGGTGTTCAATTAGAATATATTAACAGTTCATTGAGTAGGTGTTCAATTAGAATATTAACAGTTCATTGAGTAGGTGTTCAATTAGAATATATTAACAGTTCATTGATTAGAATATTTCTTTCTGTACATTAACTAGGTGTTCATCTTGATTCTTTTCTTTCTGTTCATTAACTAGGTGTTCAATTAGAATATTAACAGTTCATTGATTAGGTGTTCATTTTGATTTTTAGCTGTTCATTGAGTAGGTGTTCATCTTGATTCTTTTCTTTCTGTACATTAACTTGGTGTTCATCTTGATTCTTTTCTTTCTTTTTCATTGACTTGATGGGTAGGTGTTCAATTAGAATATTAACAGTTCATTGATTAGATTATTTCTTTTTTTCATCGAGTAGATGAGTAGGTGTTCAATTAGAATATATTAACAGTTCATTGATTAGATGAGTAGGTGTTCAATTAGAATATATTAACAGTTCATTGATTAGATGAGTAGGTGTTCAATTAGAATATATTAACAGTTCATTGATTAGATGAGTAGGTGTTCAATTGGAATATATTAACAGTTCATTGATTAGATGAGTAGGTGTTCAATTAGAATATATTAACAGTTCATTGATTAGATGAGTAGGTGTTCAATTGGAATATATTAACAGTTCATTGAGTAGGTGTTCAATTAGAATATTAACAGTTCATTGATTAGATTATTTCTTTTTTTCATCGAGTAGATGAGTAGGTGTTCATCTTGATTTTTAGCTGTTCATTAACTAGGTGTTCAATTGGAATATATTAACAGTTCATTGAGTAGGTGTTCAATTAGAATATTAACAGTTCATTGAGTAGATGTTCAATTAGAATATATTAACAGTTCATTGAGTAGGTGTTCAATTATAATATATTAACAGTTCATTGAGTAGATGTTCAATTAGAATATATTAACAGTTCATTGATTAGAATATTTCTTTTTCATTGAGTAGGTGTTCATATGGATTCTTTTCTTTCTGTACATTGAGTAGGTGTTCATATGGATTCTTTCTTTCTGTACATTGACTAGGTGTTCATATGGATTCTTTCTTTTTTCATTGAGTAGGTGTTCATCTAGATTATTTCAAATGAATGGGAAAAATAAATCACAAGAGTTTGGAGAGATAAGAAAAAAAATTAATCTGAAATGTTGTCCATTTGTTGGTTCACACTTTTTACTCTTTGGTATACACTATTTCTCCTGACTTTGTTAAGAAGTTTTGAGTTAATGAGGCGATTGGGAGATTTAATTATCCAGGGTATAACATTATGTTATGTTGTCTTTGCTTTGTTTGAATTAGAGCATCTATAAAACAAATGTTGGGTTCTTCCTTATTTTAACTAGATATATCAAAATGATGATTATTATCAAAAGATTATTGAGAGTGAGGCAAAGAAAATCCAAGATATTTTCATGGTCTCTATATCAAATATTGAGTAGAGAGTACATGTTTCATTATTTACTTTAACAATCTGGTCGGTCAATTCTACATTTGCATGACAGACCTGGGCAGTTTTCTAAACCCTTTGTTTTATAGTATTCTAGGACACATTCGACTGTAGGATGAATATATCTTTTACCAAAACATGATTTAAACAAATTCTTTTCATCCAAGTTTCTTACACTTTCTTGGGTTATCATTGAATCAATACATTTTTTTCACAGGAATTACAAAAGACAAAACTAAGCAGATAATACACCTTTGTGGACACTCGAGGGTCAAGTCCGAGGTGTATAACAGTATATAATGTGTGTCAAGGGGGACGTTCTTAGATCTGTGAACCCCAAACACAGAATCCTCAACTGAATAGTCAAGGCTTAACTTTTGTTTGTTGATGTGTATGTGTGTGTGCAATGGGAGCAATAGGTTGGCGCTTCACTCCCTCCTACTATACACCGTTGTGGACACTCGAGGGCCAAGTCCGAGGTGTATAACAGTATATAATGTGTGTCAAGGGGGACGTTCTTAGATCTGTGAACCCCAAACACAGAATCCTCAACTGAATAGTCAAGGCTTAACTTTTGTTTGTTGATGTGTATGTGTGTGTGTGTGTGTGTCCCAACCCTCACATTCAAAATCTCAACCCCAACCCTCACATTCAAAATCTCAACCCCAACTCAATCCTCGCCCAACACAATGTCTTTTTCAAAATGAGATTTCCACCTATATATATATATATATTTTTTTACGTTTTTTTTTTCTTCTTCCAATTCTGTCTTTTAAGGCTTTCAGGTTTGATGATGTAGAAAGGGGGAGTAAGCCTGCACTTTCTTCCCAGAACTTTCTTGATCTTGCTCCCATCAAGCACCATCCGACAAAGAACTACATCGATAGGTTTAGAACCCAAAGAGTGATAGCAACTCCAAAAGTCTCCAAAATATAAATAAATAAAATAATAATAATAAATAAATAAATAAATAAATAAATAAAAGCCCCAAAAAAAGTTTCAAGTGTCCAACATAAACCCAACTTTCCAAGTCTTCAAGGTATAACCACATTCCCGTTGAGTTTCCAAGATATGTATCACATTGTGAGTTATCAATCCAGAACCCACATTTCAAGTATTCAAAGTAAAACCAACTTACAAAGTCTCTTAAGGATAACTCATTTACTGATTTTTTCAAAATTTGTGAGTCTCCAAGGTAGGCCCCATATTTAGAACCATCTTGGCAGAACCCTTTTCCTGAGTCTCCAAGGTAGTTATTTAAACCATCAAGGCAGAACTCATTTACTGATTTTTTCAAAATTTGTGAGTCTCCAAGGTAGGCCCCATATTTAGAACCATCTTGGCAGAACCCTTTTCCTGAGTCTCCAAGGTAGTTATTTAAACCATCAAGGCAGAACTCATTTACTGATTTTTTCAAAATTTGTGAGTCTCCAAGGTAGGCCCCATATTTAGAACCATCTTGGCAGAACCCTTTTCCTGAGTCTCCAAGGTAGTTATTTAAACCATCAAGGCAGAACTCATTTACTGATTTTTTCAAAATTTGTGAGTCTCCAAGGTAGGCCCCATATTTAGAACCATCTTGGCAGAACCCTTTTCCTGAGTCTCCAAGGTAGTTATTTAAACCATCAAGGCAGAACTCATTTACTGATTTTTTCAAAATTTGTGAGTCTCCAAGGTAGGCCCCATATTTAGAACCATCTTGGCAGAACCCTTTTCCTGAGTCTCCAAGGTAGTTATTTAAACCATCAAGGCAGAACTCATTTACTGATTTTTTCAAAATTTGTGAGTCTCCAAGGTAGGCCCCATATTTAGAACCATCTTGGCAGAACCCTTTTCCTGAGTCTCCAAGGTAGTTATTTAAACCATCAAGGCAGAACTCATTTACTGATTTTTTCAAAATTTGTGAGTCTCCAAGGTAAAACTTGTATTCTGGCTCATCAAGGTATAACTTGTTCAGTGGGTATTGTCTTGATAACTCACAATGAGTACTATTGCTGTAAAACTCTTTTTCAGGATTTTGCTGGTCTCCAAGGTATAACTCTTTGGTTGGGTCATCAAGGACGAACTCGTTCTGTGGGTCTTGGTCGCTCATAAGGTCTTCAACCAAGCCAACAATTTCGCCCCAAGTTGTAGCAAAAGCAGTATTTTCATTTCGTATTTCAGACACAATTTCCTGTGAGAGAAAATAATAATGTATTAATTAAGTTATTTAATTATTAAATGAGTATGCTTCAATCAAAGTTTGAAAATAGGAAAATAAAAATCTTACCTCAATAGATAAGAGGTTTGAATCCAGTTCATCAACTTGAAGGTTTAGTTCCATAGAAGACAGAGAGTTCCAAGGAACACCAAAGTCATCCCACTCAAGGTCTTCAACCAAGCCAACAATTTCCCCCCAAGTTGTAGCAAAAGCAGTATTTTCATTTCGTATTTCAGACACAATTTCCTGTGAGAGAAAATAATAATGTAT
>NW_028222035.1:72142-89642 GCF_056783735.1 Eptatretus burgeri
CTAAACCTTCAAGTTGATGAACTGGATTCAAACCTCTTATCTGTTGAGGTAAGATTTTTATTTTCCTATTTTCAAACTTTGATTGAAGCATACTCATTTAATAATTAAATAACTTAATTAATACATTATTATTTTCTCTCACAGGAAATTGTGTCTGAAATACGAAATGAAAATACTGCTTTTGCTACAACTTGGGGCGAAATTGTTGGCTTGGTTGAAGACCTTATGAGCGACCAAGACCCACAGAACGAGTTCGTCCTTGATGACCCAACCAAAGAATTATACCTTGGAGACCAGCAAAATCCTGAAAAAGAGTTTTACAGCAATAGTACTCATTGTGAGTTATCAAGACAATACCCATTGAACAAGTTATACGTTGATGAGCCAGAATACAAGTTTTACCTTGGAGACTCACAAATTTTGAAAAAATCAGTAAATGAGTTCTGCCTTGATGGTTTAAATAACTACCTTGGAGACTTGGAAAGTTGGGTTTATTTTGAAGACTTGAAATGCTACCACTCTTTGGGATTTAAACCTATCAAGAAAGTTCTTACTCCCTCTTTCTATGTCATCAAACCTGAAAGCCTTAAAAGACAGAATTGGAAGAAGAGAAAAAAAAAAAAAAACGTAAAATATATATATATATAGGTGGAAATCTCATTTTGAAAAAGACATTGTGTTGGGTGAGGATTGAGTTGGGGTTGAGATTTTGAATGTGAGGGTTGGGGTTGAGATTTTGAATGTGAGGGTTGGGACACACACACACACACATACACATCAACAAACAAAAGTTAAGCCTTGACTATTCAGTTGAGGATTCTGTGTTTGGGGTTCACAGATCTAAGAACGTCCACCCCTTGACACACATTATATACTGTTATACACCTCGGACTTGGCCCTCGAGTGTCCACAAAGGTGTATTATCTGCTTAGTTTTGTCTTTTGTAATTCCTGTGAATAAAATGAACCTAAAATCTCTTCCCCTTCCAAATCATATATTTTATAAGTCCAAGGAACTGTATCTATTACATCAACAATTTTAAAAAGTTCTTTCGTCCATCGTTCAGTAAAACCCTTTTCAAAATGAGATTTCCACCTATATATTCTTACGATATCACCAACTTTGAACTTAGGTTTTCTGACATTAATCTCTTTTTCATATTTTAATTTTGTAAATGTTTCTGATGGTTTCATATTTGTTGACGTGTGAATCGTGTCATTATACTTATCCACAATATCCTGAATAAAAGATGACCATTGTTGTGAACCGAGTTGTGTGAATTTTTTATATAGTCTCTCTTTTAAGGTACGATTAAAACGTTCAACAACAACTGCCTTCCCTTCATTAAAGGTACTGTATAATGTAATACTGTTATTTTTTAGAAAATTCATAAATGTCTTGTTATAAAACTCTCTACCCTCATCAGTCCACAATTTTTTAGGTTTTCTCTTACTTTTATTAAATATCTGTTGAAAAGCTAACATAAGAGTATTACCTGTTTTGTTTTTAAAGGGACAACCCACGCATATCTACTCCTCAAATCAATAACGGTTAAAGCATACTTGTACCCCTTATCATTATTGAGTTCAATCAAATCAGCAGACCAGATATAATCAACTTCCTTGGAATAAACTTTCCTTCTCTGAAACTTTGTGAATATTGGTTTATGTAATTCATCAGCAAATTGCTCTTCAGTCTTAATGGCATCATTAGAGCCTATAAGTTTTTTGAATTTCCAAGTCCAAGTTTCAATTTAGCACTAATCATCTTCTTCACGATGAACCTATCAACTTTTTCTCTCAAGGTTGGATTTTGTATCAGAGACAAATTATACAACATTTCTCTATCGGCTTCATGCTTTTCTTCCAACGTTGTGGTATTCCCATAATCAATATCGTGTCTCATGCACACTTCATCAACTCTATTGATTGGTTTACTCCAGGATTTAGGATTGTCTGCCTCATCTAATCTTTTATCCAAGTTTGTGCCTGGACCACAGAAAGAATACCCTGGAAGATGTAATTCCCCTGGTATTCCAGTAGTTGTAAATTTACTTCCTGATAAAAACTTTTGTATATCTCCTCCGAGTTTGTGTTTGGAGATAAATTGATTTTTTTTTTGAACCACACACCGAACATATACCTTTTTGTATAACCCTGTTATTTTTACTTTTAATATATGAAATATTTTTAGTATTAGTTTTCTTTTTACATATGAGACAATAACTCATTTATTTATGAGAAAAATTCCTGCAGAGTGCAAAAACCTTTTTAGTTTCCAACATGCACATTTGAATCTTAATTTTTAAAACATAAAGAATCCTTAGAAATGCCTTCACTCTCTCCTCCATTTATTTAAGAAAAAACTTGAATTAAAATGAATAGCTTGACGATGTCAATAGTCTTGAAGAAAATATTGCAAATAGACTTGTCAATTCTTTGTTTTCCTCCTCGGTGGGTTGAGTTATTTTCTGTAATACCACCAATCTTTTTTGAATCTCACTGGTTTCCATATTTTGATATTTATTCATTCTCTCTCTTTCCTCCCTCTCTCTCTCTTCTCCTTTTCCTCCTTCTCTTTCTTCTCCCTCTCTCTCTCTTCTCTCTTTCCTCCCTCTCTCTATTCTCTCTTTCCTCCTTCTCTCTCTTCTCCTTTTCCTCCTTCTCTTTCTTCTCCCTCTCCCTCTCTTCTCTCTTTCCTCCCTCTCTCTATTCTCTCTTTCCTCCTTCTCTCTCTTCTCCTTTTCCTCCTTCTCTTTCTTCTCCCTCTCCTCCTTCTCCTTTTCTTCCTCTTCCCTCTCTTCTTCAACTCCTTCCTTATCCCTTACTATCCTTGAATCGTTTACACCCCATAGAATATTATACATATATTCATCAGGATTTCTTGTTATTCCTGTATCCAAAATAATTTTTTTTACAACAGGAAACCAATAAAATTTCTTTTGAATTTCTAAAAGAGCCTTACCTTTTCTTAACCTTATAATTTTTTCATTATTTAACATTCTAATTAAATCTAAAGTTGTCGGTTTATCAAC
This sequence comes from Eptatretus burgeri, assembly GCF_056783735.1. Taxonomy (NCBI): domain Eukaryota; kingdom Metazoa; phylum Chordata; class Myxini; order Myxiniformes; family Myxinidae; genus Eptatretus; species Eptatretus burgeri. The sequence goes on from NW_028222035.1 coordinate 75,177, forward strand.
ATCAGCATAATGCCAATCTTTTATTGAAAATACCTCATTCTTATGTTGTAGAACATATTTATTAAAATACCGAATACCCTTTTCTTGAAGGTATGCTTGGACACAGAAATGATAATTTTCTTGAAGCCTTCTTGCTGTCATTTATGTATTAGAAATATATGTTAGAATAATATTATGGCACGAAACACCTCCCCATCTTCCCATAGTTAAATCATTTTGTATTTCCTTACTTATTATATATAATCCTGTTTTTTCTGTTTTCATGAGATAAACAAGGGCAAAACCATTATTATATTTACCCTTATTAAATTCTTTTATTTGTTGTTTACTAATCGTGGCTCCACAAAACTCATTCTCGATACCAAGTGCATAATATTCTTCCTTACGAGACTGATTTAATTGTTCCAGGTCTTCGAGGTTAATTTTAAATGACCAATTATACCCTAAATCATTCATATCATACCCCCATTGTTCTATTCTCATACAAACGATACGCCCTTCTTTATAAAAATTTATTTTAATTCGAACTGTGAATTCTGTATGACCTGGAGATAATATCAACACTTCTGTATCTTTGGAATACACAGCCGTTTTATTTAAGTATATATATATTGTGATAAATCGCTTAATCTCACCAAGTCATTCGCGTCAGTCGGGCTTGGATAATTTTTAATTTATAAGCATTTTTCATGTTAATATTTTTGTTTATATTATATTTATGTCGTTCAGCCTGTGCCTTTGTATAATAATTTGATAAATCAATATCCAGTTCTTGAGATACACCAAAGATAGAACCATCTTTACCAACATAAGTCATTTATATTAGATTAAAAATAATATCATAAAATTTTTTATTTTTGTTGAGTTGAAATAACACATATAGACATAATTGACCACAACACTTGGAATTTAATTCTTGGACTTGAAATGTTTGATAAACACCATTCTGTAAGAATTTTATGACTTCAACAGGTGGAGGAAGACCAAAACTATCAAAATAATATTTGTCTTGACTATTAAAAATACAAACCCAATGAGAACCGTTCCCATCATTATCTTCTAAGTTCATAATAATATTCTTTGTATGTTTCGGCACATTTGTTAATTCATCTCTCATACAAATAACCACATTATGAATTTTTAATTTCTTACAATATTTGGCAAGTTGTAAATTTGATGTTGTATTCTTTCCAAATTCTTTCAACCACTCATCAATGCTCATTTATTTATTAGAAAGATATAATCCATTACCTCTTTTCGTTAATTTTACACCTGCTTGTGCTATAGAAGAAAGCATATCTCCAACTAACAATCTCGCTTTATCAGGCAGACCTTCAAGTTTTTCAGCAAAATCTACAATTACACCACTTCCACTAATTTGTTTCTCCAACTCTTTGTTATGTCTTTCCAATTCTTTTTGAGCCTGGAGTTGAGCCTTCCTTTCGTTGGCAGTTTTCACCGCTGTTGAAATACCACCCGTCAATGCTCCAACCGCACTTAAACCAGCAAATAAAGGAATTAGAAATGGGAGAAATCCTCCACTCGTCTCTCTTATTGAATATTTTTTCAACATTGGTTTTGTCATTTTAATTTTAAGTGAGCCAGTGTCATTCAAGATTTTAACCTGTTCTCTTGTGAGCAAAACATCAATTCTTACTGCTCCTTTTCTCTGAATTGTATTAACGTTAATCGTACAAGACTTTTGATTTTGAACACAAGATGATAGTTTATGAAGATTGATTTGATTAACATATACCCCAGTTGGTACTTTGCCACTCATTTATTTAACAAAAAATTATGTGAGACTAATCATCACACCATTATCTGTATTAATCTGCAATTCTGTTTCTTCCAAAAGCAAACAATATGTATCAACTTCTTCACTCTCTCCTCTTTCAATGTATAGGGAAGTATCCACTCGATTAGACTTTATAGTTTCCTTTTGAGCGCTCAGGTCAAACGCATAGATTGTATACAAACTTTTAAATGCTGTCATATCCAAAATAGGTTCTTTATTTCCATTACTTTCACACACCTTTTGGTAAGACTTGTATGCTTCAGCAAAATCATTTTTTCCCAATTAATTTCCAATCTATCTCGTGGATAAAATGTTCCATCTAGAGAAACGCGAAGTTGTTTCACCTTAGCATTATCACTCAATGCATTATTCTTATCAGTCGCAGTATCACCATCTGGCTTTTTAAAAATCATCCACAGATATCGTGGCTTTCCTTCCAGAACACCCAAATTCCACGTGTAAGTAGTTTGATTGAGTTTAACGTGTTGACATCTTCTTTTGAGGTATGATACACTGAGTGGTTTCTTTGAGTTAAGTCTTCGATTCAACATCTCTTCTGTTTTAAGATTAGGAGTATATTCACTGATATACCAACTCATCTCCTCAATTACAAATTTATTCTGTTCACCAAAAGCACTACCAACACCAAAAAGCAATCTATTTTCATTATCATTCCTTTGTAGTTGAAATCTAATTTTAAGACCATACAGAACTTTATCATAATCACAAAATCCAAATATACCTTTAAGAGGAACTGCCACAGTAAAACTATTTTCTGCTTTTGTATCATCATTATACATTCCTTTCCTTTGAATATATCCAGGGTCTGTGTTTGTTCCCATTGACATATCAGGAATAAAACCTTCGACAGACCCCTTTCCCATTCTATCACTGAATGTATAGAGTGTAAATTTCATCATTTCAGATACAGCAGAGACATAATCAACCGCTTCAACTTCTTGTGTTCCAATATACAATCGCACACTATCAAACATTTTCCAGAAGAAATCATTTACAAGTGTAGCGTTTGTGTTATTCCCAGCCTTAGTGAATTTAAATTTACACAACAAGAAACAAATAGGTTTGTTGATTATTTATTTCAAAACTTTTTGTACCATTTGTATTCCAGTCTGTTCCAGTTATTGCATTTACCTTGAAGTAATCTTCTTTTTTAGTGGAGTTTGAGATAATAATAGTATCATCCAAATCATAGATACTATCAATTGCTTCCATACTTGTATTTATTTAGGAAAAAAGATGTTAAAACTTTTGAAACCCTGATCCAAGTATTTGAATTATTTTCTGTCGTTCTTGGGGGGACAACTGAGTTTTACCTTTCTTAATTTCTTTTATTGCTTGTAATTTATGAGATTCCTTCTGAGCATCTTTTATACTCTTTACAGCACCTGCTACATTTCCCACAGCAGAAGCAGTTGAACCAATTAGGTCTTTATGTTTAAGAATAGTTGAACCAATACCCATGAGAGTATCAATTATCCCATCTCCTCTAAATTGATGTCCGACACCCCTTTGTCTCTTAGGTTTATAGTATCCTCTACCAAGATACATACCTTCACCCTTGTAGTATGGAGAAAGGAACATCCCATCCCCTGTAATTATTTTATATTTTCCCAACTCGTGTTTCCTCACAATAACCATTGTATTTATTTATTGAAAAACTTCACGTAGGTGAATTCTGATGGATATAACTTCTCCATTAAAAGAAATCACACGATTATCTTGGTCGGTTATCCTAAAATTTACTCTGTGTATGGTTTTTCCTGACACAGGTAGATAAACCAAATTTTTAGGTTCCATATTGAATTTATAACCAATTGGGGTTGAGTATGCGCTGAATGAAAATATTGTATTTGTTTTTTTTTCCATCATTATAAGCACCATCAATCAAATCACAGTGAATTAACACCGAATTTATTCCTGAGGATATTTGAATGACATTATCACTGTAAAACGTCCCATTAGTTTCAATCGTTTTTGAGGAGAAACCTAATAACTCTCTAAATGAATTATCAATTGTGAAATCAACCTTGTAGTTATTTTTAACTTTAATCGTTGATTTTGAAGTATGTTTTTGAATGTTTATAACAATATTTTTGGTTCATCACCCTGTTCTTTCATAAGACGAGCAATTTCGGAAGATATTTGAGAAATCTCGTATGCTCCGGGTGAGACTGTTATCGTTTTGTATCCACTTCCCGGATTATAACTAAACTTGTCATTTTTCTCGGTTATATTAAATAAGGTATTATAAGTTTCCATGGACAATAAAGATGCCTCATATTCTTTTGTTGTGTCAAGTTGTAGTGGGTATGGGAATGAAGATGTGTGGTCGCTTGTTGTGAAATTAAAACTCAGGATTGTGCTTCTCATCTTATTTAATATGAGATAAAATGTCTTTATATTGAGATTTATTAATTATTTTCATGTTCATCAACTGGTCTAAAATGGCTGATGCTTCATTAAAACAATTGTTATTTCCAGCCTTCTTACTGCCTAACAACAATAACAGTCTATTAACTAATTGCGATGGGTCATTTGGAAGAAAACTAATACCTGAACCAAGGATACTTAAAGCCTGAATAATGTGTTTCTCCTTCTCATTCTTCCTACTTTTACCAGAAAGAATAACCTTATAATTTAGAGTGTTCAGCAAATCAATATATACTCTATCATCATTATTTTCCATATCCAATGGTTTATCAATATACTTTGATTCATCCCTCACAGTTGAACCTTGTCTTCCATCTTTTGTGAGAAGAAACATTAATCTCGGAGTTAGTTTAACAGGGGGTTGAGCAGAACTTAAGAACCTTAATTCATCATTAAATATCAATACCTTTTCTTGAACAAGATGAAATATTGCTGGTTGTTCTGTTGGAATGAGTCCTGCTTTGGTTTTTGAATCCGCTGAATATTCATTGTTTTGAATAGCATTCACAATATAATCAGGGGGTTGATTAATCTCTTCCAGTTGTTGAAATAAACCTTCATCATCATATTCTAATTCTCCTAAATGCTCTAATTCTTCCTCCGTCATTTGACTGAAATCTTTTAACATTTGAAGCTTTCTGGGAGTATATTCTACTGTGGGAACTGTGGAAACATCTTTCATTTTTTCTTGGGAAGTTTTTAAAAGTGGTTTAAAAAATTTCTCTTGTTTTCTTTCAAATGCTTCTTCGCCCGTTAGTTTCTGTCTGCGTTTCTTCTTTATGTCTTCCTGTTGTTTTACAACTTTTGAAACCAACTCTTGATGTTCCTTAAATCTTCTTGCTCTTTCTTTTGTATCCATTTATTTATTGTAAAATATCATTTAATGAATTGTAAAGATTAACAGGGAAATTTTCCTTTTCTTCATCATTCAAGTAGATGTGTTCAAATAAATCCTTTTCTTCAAATATTTCATCAAATTATTTATTAACATTAATGCGAGTTGTAATTTCTTCTTCACTAATACTTGCATCTCTGCTTTTCATACGTTTGCGTTGAGTTTCTTCATCAACATCAAAACCGAATGATAAAATCTTCACTCTGCTCAGATATTTAATAATTTGTCTCGTTCCTTCTGGATTAGTTTCTAATATCCCAACACCACCATATTTTAGTTTCCTTAACTCACTCTTACAATGTGAATATTTTGTTGTACCAAGAGAAACCTCCTCAGATATTTGTCCTTCATTCCTCAATCGCATATGTTCCTCCACTGAAATATAGTGATAATCTTCACCTTTTATTTCTCCAGGTCTTATTGCTCTAGTTGTTGTTGATACAATGTGTATCACGGGGTGTTTTTTAAGTAAATTTACAATATTCTCATTTGTACTACACAAGAACCTTGATTTATGAAAGTTTTTTCCAGAAGCAGATTTACCCACAAGATTTATAATAATAGTTGTCATTTATATATGTAATTGTTTATAAAACAAAAAATATATCCCTTAATATCTCATCTTGTTTCACAACTATATATTTATATTTTTCAGTCGTGAGCTTCATGTAATCCTCAAATTTCTTTTTACTACATAATGTAGAACAATTATCTCTCCAAAAATTATTGATATCTATTGAATTTAACTTGAATAAAATAAAAGTATTAGCATTGTTTCTGATGGAACGATGAGGAAGTTGAAAGTACGATTGACTAAGATAAATACAATTACAAGAAGAATGTCTCCCTCTTGTGTAGTAGCTGTCCATTACCGTTTGGTTTCTCTCATTAACACAATCATCAAAGATAACGAGGTTCTTTTTTGATTTATCCAAATCTTGGGGAGACGGTATATCATCCGTATTATCACTAAGAATACAAGTTATAGGATTTGATTTCTTTTTACATCTCTGTGTATCACAAAATAGTTGAATTATATCTTCAATGTTATAATCATTTAGGTTTTTTGACGTTTAAATAAACCGATTATATCTTCTTTTTGAAGACCAGCATTAAAACCTTGTGAGAGTAGTTGATACTCTGGTTGAAAACTCAACTTTGTGAAAATTATTAAATTATCATAATCTAAAAAGTTGGGAGTGAGGAGCATTTTTAAAAGTAAGCAGGTTTTTCCACATCCACTTGAACCAACTATGAGACATCTTAATGAATTTGGGAGATTTTTATGGTTGTTAAATTTTATCTTATTTTCCCAAATAGGTAAAAAATCATTCATTTATATATTTGAAAAACAGGTTATTTAATTTATTATTGGCTTTTTTAGAAACTCTATATTTTATCCTAAGTTCAGGTTTAATTTCAAGATAATCCATTATTTTATTTATACAATATCTTGTGTTGATATTTCCCTGAAAATTACATCCATGAATAATATACAACAACAATCCTTTGAACATTTCTCTTATACGTTCAGTTTCTTCCCTTGTAAGGAAAGGTGTGTTATCACCCTCATACTTTACATTCATTTCTCTAATCAATCTTGTAAAGTAATTCATTTTTGGTGTAAATCTAAAAGAATTATTTTCCTTTTTATATTTTTATTATCATTAATTAGAAGATAATCACAGAATATACATTGTTTATAGGCTTTTGACTCTGTGTTTAATCCCCGTCTTTCACACGCAGGACAATTCTCAAATTTGTCATATGGAGAATCAGGAAAGTCTAGCATATTTATAAAGTAAAACTTTACTCAAACTGAAATTCATCTATACTTTCAGTTGTATATTACCATCGATATCGATATACTTTTTTTCATTATCAGATTCAACGACAACATTTTTTATATTAAAGGTAATTTTAAAATTATCGTTAACTACTATTGAACGAAATGTCATTTCACCTGATATATTAACATCCTTTATTTCATCAGGATTTACATCTTTAGGGTTGTTGAAAAAAATACAAATTTCTCCTTGCATATTACAGATGGTCTTATCTTTTCTTTCTAAAGCTTCATCCATAAGGTTTTTGTTCTTTGATACTTTTTCTTGTTTCATTGCTTTTTCTAGTTTTGAATATATTACTAGAAGGAGAGGAGAAACTTTTGTTAGAGATACTTTAATTGATGTTCTTCCAGGTATACTGAAAGCCCTTCCACTGAAGGAAATTGAAGAACTCATATTATTTACCATAATAGTTTTTATCCAATAGTTGTTATATTTATCTTTGTTCAATTTTACATCCTTGACATATTTCTCAGTATCTTTAACAGATGAAGAGATTGATTGAAACTTGTCTTTTGTGTCTTGAAACATTGTATTTATTAAGTGAAAAAGTTGGAGGATAAAATGTTTTTAAGCACAGATTCACCTATAAATTAAACGAAATTTTCATCAAGAAAATTTTAGTTTAAGCAAAGTTTTATTCTATAAATATGGTGAATACAACGTACTGCGATGTTTGTGATCACGAATATAAACATTATAGAAAACACCTCCGAACCAACAAACACACATTTAATCTATTTCATCAAATATCTCCTCTTGAGTTGGAAAGAAAACATTGTGATATCTGTTCAAAGGATGTTTTGAAGAGTAGTTATAATAAACATCTTCAATCACAAAAACACAAGAAAAATGAGTTTAAAGTAAAGGGAGACTATTATATTAAAAACACTGATGGGGCATTTAAAGGGCATATAAAAATAAGGATTTTTCAATTTGGAGAACCCGGTCCATCATCAATAGCTGAATCAATTGAAATAGTGAAACCCGATGTTGAAAAATTTATTAAAAAGACATTAAAAGAAATGAAAACTTTAAAGTTTTATATGGGAGTGAAAATGAATATGAAAAGACAAGATGAAGAACATACTCCTTATATGAGAACAGGTCTTCATTTTATAACATCATTTCAAGATTTTTTGAATAGTGGGGTTTATGAAGAACTATCAAGACAAGAGGAGGATGTTGATAATACAGTGGTAGGAAGTGGATTCAATATGAAAAAAATCATCTTTTTAGATATACACATTCTAAAATCAAACCCTCTTAAAGCTTCTTCTTATATTGAATTACCAAAAGAAATAAAACTAAAGAAGGCAGTTGTTAATATTAAGAACAATGATAATAAATGTTTTCTCTGGTCTGTTCTTGCTCACTTTCATCCACCAAAATGTAATTCAGAAAGAGTAAAACAATATATGAAATATGAGAATACCTTGGACATTAAAGATTTTAAATTCCCAATGCCACAAACAGATATTCCTAAATTTGAGAAAAAGAATAATCTTTCTATTAATGTATATGGATTAACGGATACAAACAAAGTTCAAATATTAAAAATTTCAAACAACTATAAAAATGAAGAAACACACATTGACCTTTTATATTTTAGTGTTGGAAAGAATTCACATTACACATACATCAATAATTTATCAAGATTAATCTCTTCTCAGGTATTCAGAACAGCAAACAAAATATATCCTTGTAAGCGATGTCTTAATTCATTTCATACAAAAGAACGATTAGAACAACATTCAAAATATTGTAGTAATCATAAATCAGCTGTAATTACAATGCCTAAACCTGGTGAAAAGATTTATTTTGAAGATTATAATAAATCTATCATGCACCCATTTGTGATATACGCTGATTTTGAATGTATCCTTAAAAAGATAAATACTGCTTCTCCTAATCCAAAAGAACCATATACAAATAAATATCAAAAACATATTCCTTGTGGTTTCTGTTATTATATCAAATCATCTGTTGGAGAAAAGTATAACAAACTTGAACATTATCGTGGAAAAAATGCTTCACAAGAGTTTGTAAAACGATTAGAAAAGGATTGTATAAGACTCACTAAATTAATGAAAGAAACAAATGAACCGATGAAATTAACCAAAGAAGAAAAATTAGAATTTAGAATGAACAATATCTGTCATATTTGTGAGTGGGAAATTAAGGAGTCTAAAGTTAGAGACCATTGTCATCTTACTGGTAAATATAGAGGTCCCGCTCATTCCTGTTGTAATCTTAATTATAAATTACCTTCTTTTATTCCAGTCTTTCTTCACAACAGCGCCAACTATGATACACATCTATTTATAAATGAACTTTCAAAAACACCAGGGAATATTTCTGCCATAACAAACACAAGTCAAAAGTATATTTCATTTTCAAAAATGATATTCACAAAACCTTTAACTCGTATTAGGTTTCTAGATTCTTACAAGTTTATGGGACCACCACTAGCCTACCTCGCATCAAATCTAAGCTCCACGGACTCTTTTCCAAATCTTAATTCATTCTTTCCAAAAGAGGAAATTCTCACTAAAGAGGAAATTCAGATTAAAGAGAGAATTCAAAGTAAAGAGGAAACTCTAATTAATGAAGAAATTCTAACTGAAGATGAAATTCTAATTATAAAGAAAATTCGAACTAAAGAGGAAATTCAGATTAAAGATGAAATTCTGATTAAAGAAGGAATTCTTACGAGAGAGGAAATTCAGACAAGGAATGAAATTCAAAGTAAAGAGAAAATTCTTACAAGTAAGGGAATTTATCCTTATGATTATATGGATTCATTTATGAGATTTAAAGAAACACAACTTCCTTCAAAAGAAAGTTTCTATAATAACCTTTATGAAGAAGAGATAAGTGATAAGGAATATAAACACGCACAAGAAATATGGAAAATATTTAAGATAAAGAACCTTGGAGAATATCATGATTTATATCTAAAAACAGATGTTTTATTGTTAGCTGATGTGTTTGAGGCTTTTAGAACACTCTGTCATAATAAAAATTGTTATGGATTAGACCCTGCCCACTATTTCACAGCTCCTGGTTTAGCTTGGAGTGCAATGTTGAAAATGACAAAACAAGATATAGATTTAATCAGTGATGTTGATATGCTTTTGATGATTGAGAAGTCCAAGAGAGGTGGAATATCACAAGTATGTTCAAAAAGATATGCGAAAGCAAATAATAAATATCTCCCAAATTATGATAGTGAAAAAGATAGTAATTACTTGATGTATTTTGATGCTAATAATTTGTATGGATGGGCAATGTCTCAATCTCTACCTTATGGTAAATTAGAGTGGGTGGAAGAAAAGGATTATGAAAAGGCTTTGATGAATATTGTTATTTCTTCTCAAGAGGAATTGAATGACGAAGAAGAAGGTTATTATTTTGAAGTTGATTTGAGGTACCCGAGTGTTCTTCATAATAAGCATAAAGACCTTCCTTTTGCATGTGAGAAAGAAACCCCAAAGAAAGAATGGTTCAGTGATTATCATAAAAGTTTTAATATTAAAGGCAAATCAACAGAAAAGTTATTAACAACATTCTATGATAAAGAGGGATATGTTTTACATCAGAGAAGCTTAAAACAGTTTTTGAGAGAAGGATTGAGAGTAGCTAAAATTCATAGAGTTTTAAAATTTAAACAAAGTCCTTGGGTGAAAAAGTATATTCAATTCAATACAGATATGAGAGCAAATACAAAAGTAAAATTTGAAGGGGACTTTTATAAATTAATGAATAATGCTGTATTTGGAAAGACTATGGAAAATGTTAGAAACAGGCAAAACATTAGATTCGCAACATCTTGGAAAGAAGCTTCGAGATTGATAAATAAACCAAGTTTTGAGAGAGAAGAGGTTTTTTCAGAGAACTTTTCTGCAATTCATATGAAAAAGGAAAGTATTGTAATGGATAAACCAATTTATATTGGAACAGCAGTTCTTGATTTATCAAAGATATTGATGTATGATTATTTGTATAATGACTTAAAGAAAGAGTATGGTGAAAATGTTTCATTGTTGTATATGGACACTGATAGTTTTATCCTAGATATAAAAACTGATGATGTTTATGAAGATATGAAGAAAAATATTGGAGTATATGATACAAGTAATTTCAGCAAGAAGAGTGAGTTATTTTCCAAAAAGAATGAAAAGGTTATTGGTAAGTTTAAGGATGAGTTGGGTGGAAAAGTAATGAGTGAGTTTATTGGATTGAGAGCAAAGGCATATGCTTATAAGTATGGTGAACAGATTGATAAGAGGTTAAAGGGAATAAAGAAATATGTAATAAAGAAATCAATAACTTTTAGAAATTATTATAATTGTTTGATGAATAAGAAAGAAGAATATAGGAAAATGAATACAATAAGAAGTTATAAACATAACATATATAGTGAAGAAGTAAATAAAAAGGCATTAGGAGCCTTTGATGATAAGAGATTTATTTTAGATAATGGAATAGATTGTGTTCCATATGGATATTGTATGATAGAGTGTATAAAATAGATTATGTTTTAACGATGGGAAGATGGGTTAGGGTTTTTAAGGGCTACCGCCGCGTTTTGCACAATATATAAATGGTTAAACCAAGTATTAATCAAACTAAAGAGTGGAGAAAATCTCAGTCTTGGTATATAAATGGAAAACATAATGAATGTGAAAAATATCAAATAAGTCTTATTGAAAAAATAACTAAAACAAAGGTAAATAAAACAAATAAGCGAATTAATTTAAAAACTAGTAAGTTAGAGGATGTAAAGAAAAAAATGAATATCCTTGAATGGACTGAAAACTTTGATGGTTATCAATTGAACAATGAAAAAACAATTTACTATAATCTCAAAATGATATGTGGCTCAGGAGGTGGCCAGATGAGAGCATTAAGAGAAGTTTCTCATTTCGTAATGGCACAAAAGGGGTATCTTCAAAAATATAAAGATTCAAATGTTTTGTTTGTCAATATTTTAGATGGGGATTATTGTGCAAAGAAAATTAAACTATTGAAGGAATTTGAGAATGAACAAATCTTTATAGGTTCAATGAGTCAGCTGTTCAACCCCCAGGTGTTCAATTCAATGAGGTTCAACCTCCAAGTTAAAAGGGGAGACAAATAAATATACCTTGGGATAAAAAGGGGGTTTATTTTTAAGGAAAAAAAAAGGGAATCGCTGAAAATCCCCCATTCATTTACATGGGGAAAAGTGAGCCAGAATCAGTATTCTTACCCTACTAAGTTGCTCCACAACTCTTCAGGACCCCCCAAAGCACCCAGACCCCCCAAGTGTCCACTCAGCCTGTTCGCAAACTCCTCAGCTACTCTCTCATCCCTGAGCTTGGCAACATCCAGCCGAGGCTGGGATGGTACCATTCTCCAGGATTTAAGGTGCAGCTTTAGAGTTGCTACAACAAGCCTGTGGTCAGTATTGAGGAACTGAGCACTCCGGTAGACCCTGCAGTTCTGGATCATCCTCCAACGACCGTCAATGAGGACATGATCGATCTCCTTTGCCACACCGCCAGCATTGGAATACCAAGTCCAGCGATGAGCTTGTGGGCGCTGAAACCATGAACCAGCCACCGGAAGTCCATGACTTTTTGCAAAGTCAAGGAACTTAGTGCCATTCTGGTTCATCGTTCCTGACCCATGGGGACCAACACACACCTCATAACCATCCCTATCAGTTCCAGTCGATGCATTGAAATCCCCCAAGACTAGAAGTGTATCTCGTCTGGGGCACTGATCAACCACAGACTCGAGTGTGGCGTAGAATGCATCCTTCACGGTGAGATCACTCGCCTCAGTCGGAGCATAAACAGAGACCAGGGAAATGACACCGAAGGAGTGACGAATCCTTCATCTCATAATACGCTCGTTGACTGGTGTTACCTCAATTATCATTGGGGTCAGCTTATTGGACACAGCTACAGCAACTCCTTGGGTATGGTAACCATCAGAGCGACCAGACCAATAGTAGGTGTAACCAGGTCAGGTCAGGTATGGGAGCATGTGCCAGAACAGCACGTCGCTGCGTCCACTTTCCGCCGGTACTCCAGGGGCCTCCGTCTGGCCATCCCCCAGGCAGATGCCAGGCCCATCCCCATCTCCTTGAGATGATGGTCAACCTGTTGCAACCATGAGGCACGTGGTCGACCCACTGGCCTCCTCCACTCATGAGACTCCCTCGCTGAGAGAATCTGGTGAGCAGGATCAGAGTCAGGAAAACGAGCCACATGTCCATACAGCCGCAACTGACGCTCATGGACTATGCAGGTAACAAATCTCATCTGAGTCTCTCTCAGCAACCGCTCGTTGGACACAAAATCCGACCAGCGATAGCCAAGGATTCTCCGAAGAGACGTGGTACCAAAGGAATTAAGTCTCCGTCTCAGATCCTTGGTCAGGGTCCAAGTCTCGCACCCATAGAGCAAGACTGGAAGTACCAAGGACCTGAAGACTCGGACTTTCGTCCTCCCGCACAGGTACCGGCAGCACCACACCCCATGATCCAGTGAATCAATGACTCCCCAGGCCCGACCCAGACGTCTATTGACCTCTGACTCGCAGCCAGCAGAGACATGAATATCACTGCCAAGGTAAGTGAATCTCTCCACGACCTCAACATCCTCACCACAAACAGGCACAGACAGGACAGCAGCATCCAAGATGTCACCGAAAGCCTGGATCTTAGTTTTGACCCAAGAAACCCGTAATCCCAACGGCTCCAACTCCTCATTCAGCACCTCGAGGGCCCCCAAGAGGATGTCTAAAGTCTCCGCAAAGATGACCGCATCATCCGCAAAGTCAACGTCCGAGATCTTGACATTCCCAAATGACGCACCGCAACTTGATCTCTCCGACATCCTCCCTAGAATCCAGTCCACACAAGTGCTGAAAAGTGTGGGGGCAAGTACACATCCCTGACGAACTCCAGTAACAACTGGAAATAAGTCAGAGATGGTACCACCACACTTCACAGCACTCTCAGTACCAGAGTAGAGATCAGACATCAGATCGATCAGTTTTGGTGGCACCCCACGAAGACCAAGAATCCTCCAGAGGACATCCCGATTCACTGAATCGAACGCTTTACAGAGATCAACATAGGCTGCAAGCAGCCCCTGCCGAAACTCTCGTCTGCGTTCAGTGAGGACACGAAGTGCAAGGATACGGTCAATCGTTGACCTCTTTGGTGTAAAGCCTGACTGCTCTGGACGCTGGTGCTCAAGCAGATGGTGGCGAACCCTATCGAGAATTATCCGAGCAAAGACCTTGCCTGGCACTGAGAGCAGCGTCACCCCCTCGGTAGTTGTTGCAGTCTTGGCGATCACCCTTCCCTTTCCAGAGAGGGACAACAAGGCCCCTCTTCCAGTCAGTTGGGATGATGCCTGTGTTCCAGGCAGAGCACAAAACTGCATGCAACGACACGAGTGCAGCATTTCCACCAG
>NW_028222035.1:97142-106142 GCF_056783735.1 Eptatretus burgeri
TGGGAGTGACGAGGATGGACAGGATAAGAAATGAGTGTATTAGAGGGACAGCGCAGGTAGGACGGTTTGGAGACAAAGTGAGAGAGGCGAGATTGAAATGGTTTGGACATGTGCACAGGAGGGAAACGGAGTATATCGGGAGAAGGATGTTGAAGATGGAGCCGCCAGGCAGGAGGAGAAGAGGAAGGCCAAAGAAGAGGTTCATGGATGCGGTGAGGGCGGACATGCGGGTGGTTGGAGTGTCAATGGAAGATGTGGAGGATAGAGCAAAATGGAGACAGTTGGTCCGCTGTGGCGACCCCTAGCGGGAGCAAGCCGAAAGAGGAAGAAGATATACATATTTATATATATATATACATATATACATATATATATATACATATATACATATATACATATATATACATATATATATATATATATATATATATATATATATATATATATATATATATATATATATATATATATATATATATATATATACATCCATATATACATATATATATATATATATATATATATATACATATATACATATATATATATATATATATATATAAATTCAGTGGCCCAACAGGGCTTGAACTCAGGACCTTTTTGGTCCCAAGCTGCTTCCCGAACCACTGCGCCAACACCAGGCTACACCGCCAACATCTATATTCATATGTAGATGACAGAGATGGCTATCTGTTCTTCTCTTCACTGTTTCAGTTGATTGGCTGTGTGAGGCTCGGTGCAATGTGATTGGCGACTGGCAATATTGAATAATATATCATTTCAGCTTATTAAAAGTTGATATTCGAAATCTGATTCCATATTTGATGATCGGAACTCATGGACTAAATAATTATTTCAAAATCTTGAGCACAAATCGGAATTTTGTTTTCAGAAATAGCGATTCATTTTTTTCTTCATAACCCTGTGTAATTAAATAATAGGCTCCAGGGATGTGAGCTAAAATGGCTCCAAAATTGATTTTTCTTTTTTCACTCTTTTAAAGATAACTCGAAGGTCTGCTCGTCCATTGGACCAAATTTTCATTGGTCCTTATGGCGTTGCAGCACACTTACCCTCCGTACTGCTTGAGCATTTGCTTGCTTGTCACCACCCCAAATGAGCTTGGGCCAGGGTGCGGATTATACGTTTATTGTTATTGGCAAATGATGCTATTATTATTGTTATTAAAATTATTAGTATTAGTGTATGCTTTGTTTCAATGGTATCATTATTTTTGTTATTTATTGTGTGAATAGAATGTTGTGCTGTGCAACGACCTATTAAGCTGCCCTATACACCGTAACACAGCGTGCATTTAAAACATGGGAATTCGGGTTATTTGTAATTAATTAGCCTCATCAATTCACATTAATTAGCCTCAATCAATTCACACTCCACATCAGAAAGCTCTGGAAGAGCTCTACATAAATTATGCCTCACACTCACACACACACACCTCTTACATTTATAGTAGATTATTCATAGTTTGCCTGATTTTATTTAACACTGCCCGGGACACCAGTAGCAGTATTTTTGTATTTGAATTCTACTTTTTGTGTCAATGTGTGTTGCTTCCGTGAACGTCATTGTCTCTTCTGTGGTGTTGCTCTTCCACAAGCCTCGATCTGATGTCCTGTATGAAACAAATAAAACATCCAGTGTTCTTTTATTTATGCATATTTCTCATGTTCACGTCTCTCGAGTGGGAACTTTAAAAGCTTCGACTCTTTTGGCTCCAAATGGGAGAACACGAAATGTTGTTTTTAGTACTGTTCTTTCATTAGTACTGTTATGTTTGTGGGGTAGATGGAGGAATTTCATCGTAAAGGTAGGATTGTAAAGAGTAGCATGGTCCGTGGACGAGGAGGAGACATCTTTATGTAAAGTAAGTAGGAAAACTGTCAGCTTAAGTTGTTACGAGTCACCGCACGGGGGGGGGGGGGGGGGGGGTGTTGCTGTGCTAATTCGGTAGGGTTTAAGGCTAACTTCCCCCAGAATGTGATTGCCCCCCCCCCCCCGTGACCTTTTCCCATGTTCTTGCATTTACAAAACCGGCAATCAAATAATTACGTTCTTAGAACAACAGATCCAAACATTTCCAAGCAGGCAAGAAACCCTGCCTTCCCAGCTTGGTACCGGCTTGTCACACTACCAAAGCTTAGGATTGGTCAGTGTGACGTGAGAAGAGAGGGCATTATCGGAGAGTAAATAGTTGGGTGAGGTACGCAGTGGAGACGGGAGGATCTCGCTCGCTGGCTTCTCCTCGACACGCCGAAGAAGGCCGAGCAATTCTCGTGTTCGTGCTGGGGCGAAGTTGTTTGCATGCTGGAACAGGAACCTGGTCGTTGTCTGTTTGGCCAAGTCATAAAGCATGTATGTTTATGAGGAGAGAGAAAGAAGAAGAGGAGCGTGTCTCTAAGCAATAACTCGGCGTTATCTCATGGTGTGTTCGAGGAGGAAGGTGGGCCATCATTGTGAGTGGACCTGGTGTGAAGGAGGATCGGCATATTCATTCGAGAGAAGAGACTGTACGGCGGTTGGTGAGCCCTGATGTTGAAGACCACCGCATTAATTACCTCTCATACATTTCCCACATAGAGAGCAGCTTGGTGCCATTTTGGGTGCATTTATCCCATGCAGTACAACGCAGTTCGGTTGCCAAGCTCCTAAACGATCATCCCTGGACAAAGCTGAGTGCCAGAATAAATGAAAGGATTTTCTTTTATTTTACCTTTCCCCTTGTCTGTATTTAAGTCCGTGTGGACGTCTCAACTTTAGGCTTTAATTTACCTCATGTTTTTATTATCACGCTTTGATTTATTTCCATTATAAATATTTGATTTATGTTTATTAAACCCTTCTTTATTTAATTTGCTTGTGGCCGTCTATTCATTTTGGGTTTGAGTATAAACCCTTGTGCTTTCGTCTGGTATATGCCTTTGCCGCCCTCCATGGTTCGGTCAAATATTAGATACAGCACGGAGGAAAAACAGATGGTTAGGTCAAGCCTTTGGATCTCATGAGCAGGTTCAGATCAAGATTTGAAAGTCAGTGGGAAGTGAGAAGGAAGGGTGTTGGTAATGATGGGACTTGAAATGCCCATTCACATTTCCCATCATTGTTGAGGTGTGGGGGGTGGAGTTGGAGGATGTAGGGGGAGGGGTGGGATGAGGGAGGGGAAGGGGTGGGGTGGGAGTTCGGAAGCGGCGGTGGGGTGAGAGTAGGCAGGGGAAGAGTGGGGATGAGGGAGGTGTGAAGGGGTGGGAAGACAGTGGGGTGTTGCCCGGCAACACCGGGTACCTTTGCTCGTATCACTATATATGCAGGAATGAAGCTATGCCTACTTTGTGGAATCCTTTCGAGTTGAGAAAATGTCGAATAATCACGGAGCTTCCCACTATAAAATTCAGTCGATTCGTGTTTAATCCAAGTACTGACCTGAAATCATTTTTGAGATAGGCTGTCTGAACAGAAAAAGAAGGAGCATTGCCAAGCAGCCTGCTTTGGGTCGGCCTGTTTTGTAGCTCAGCGATGCTGTCCAAGAGCTTCTTCAGTGTTATTTGATGTGATATCCTCCGTAGACGGCTGGGAGGTGCTTTATAGTTTTATAAATTTGTATCTTGGTGGATTCTTTTTGAGGGTTTGTGTTGTATTAAACATATGGCGTGTTCATGGCAGATTAGCATCCCTGCATTTAGGAAGTCCTCTCGACCTCCTGAGGCTGTTATAAAAACTTGGTGCAGTTCTGGGTTCTTACCCACAATGCTTTGCATACCCAAAAGCGAGTTCACACTTGGTCTGTTAAATTATAGTGTTATTTTATTATCTGGCACGTAATTGTATAAATGTCATGATTATGTTCATCAAAGACCATCTATTTTTACGGACGCAAACATGGTAGAAATTTACACCACTCCGTCTCCACCCCCCTTAAGCTCTCCACATACACCCCTCTCTTAATCCTTTTCTTTTCTCCTATCTCCCCACAACATCCTTTCACTTTTCAACCCACTCCTTAACACCCACATTACCCTCCTTGCTCTTTTCTATCATGATCCCTTATTTTACTTTTCTCCATTTCATACCCACCATTACCAAGCATACTGAATAAATAGATGACTCCATAATAAATCTTCCCTCCAAGTCTTCAAAATAGCTGCTCACCACTATCTCTTACCTTCCCCCATCCAAAACCATGATCTTTTCGACCTCTGTTAATCCACCCCAAACCCACCTCCTTCATATTACCTGCTTTCCTTCCTGAAAGTCCCTGTAGTGTCCATCTTATTTACCCCGTGTACCCCATCCCATCCCCCTCCCTCCCACAGTTCTCCTCATGTGTCTATTCCCCAGAGTTTTCTGCTTCTCTCTGCCATCCCTCCTGTCTCCTGCTCCCCTTGTTATACGTTCTGTGTGTTAGCTCTTAGATGAGCCTCGGGATTGTATAAAATAAAAAAATATAAAAAATTCGATGTTTCAACACTTTACTTGCGATTTTGGAAACAAACAATATTGAAATTATTTTTCCGATGTAAATATGGTAAAAAAAAAAAAGGACCAGTGTTGAATAACCATTGCCTAAAGAGGAATGGGCTGTTTAAAGGAAAATCCGAACAGTGAATGACGACTGGTCCTGGCTTGATGACAAGGTCACCCACCATAGGTGGTGGGTTGTGGTAACAATCCTCATGCAACCTACGCTGGATGGAAACACCAAATGGAAAAGCTGAACAGACAGCGTGGTCAGGAAGCGAAAAGCGTCTCTGCGGCAACCGCTACTGTTGTCACGGAGATTCTGCTGTGACTAAGCTATGGCTTTTTAGGGTGACGCAGAACATTGCAGGGAGGGTTGGTGGCTTCTATTTGTTGCCGACAAGATGTGGACGCTGAAATCGACTCAACTGGCACCATTACTGTCATGTGCATTATGACGTCACATTGACGTCTTGGCGTCAGCATATTGCTGCACATAAAGGCATCTAACAATCCTAATTTTGTAGAGCAAAGCAACTGGGGACTGTATGGGATAATGAGTCAGTCGTGTTAACTCATACATATCTTGCAGAGAAATTGTGGAAGGCAGTGGTTAGCTGATGAGAGCACCGAGCCTCGAGCTTCGATGAAATGCATCCACTGGAATTGAATCTTGTTGTGAAAATCATTTGCAAATTATTTGAGAAAAAAAAAAAACTTCAGAGTACAAGACTCAAAGATGAGCTGCAGGTGTGCGCATTCATTCTGGAATTAAAACTAATTAGGTCAAATATTATATAACTGGCTTTTGCTAAATAGTTATTGCATTCTCCAGCAGGGCATTTATGGTAATGCAATTATTTCTTATCAAATAACCCAAACCCAGCATTTGTGTTTGGTTTGTATTGCATGTTCGTGGTTGTTGGCTTGAACATCATTTCTGCATGACAAAGTGCTGCTGCAGTCAATCCTAGTGTAGGTGGTGTTTGGTGTCAAGATAGCTTAGCTCATCCTAGAGGGTTAGCGTTGGGGTTAACATTATAGCACGAGGGTTTGGGTTATGCCTTGTGCTAGTGTTATCATTGGGGTTATCAGTAGGGTCATTATTATGGTTATCCTTTGGGTTAGCGTTAAGCTTAGCATTCGTGTTATCTTTAGGGTCATCAGAAGGGCTGTTGTTAGGGTTCCCATTTGGGTACGGATTAACGTTTGGGTAAGGGGTTACTGTTCGCGTTAGGGTTAGCCTTTGGGTGTGCTGAACCTTGTCTCATATACATTCACCGGTCCAGGCTGGTGTTGGCTTAGTGGTTAGTGTGACTGGTTTGGGGTCTTAGGTCCTGAGTTCAAGACCCGTTGGTTGCTGAATTAACAACAGGTGGGCTTCACTCAGTCCATCTTCCTTCTGAGGTCAGTGAAATGAGTACCAGCATACTGGTGGAGGAAGCATGGCCATGCTTCCAAGAAATGATCACTACTTGGCAGTCAAGCTGCTATCCACAAGAACAGACCAGAACAGAACCAGTCCAAAATTTGTGATGGAATGAGCCCAATGATGGGATGAACCTTCACCTTGTACTTTATCTTGATCATGTGCTAAGTTACACCTTATGTTGGGATTTTAGCCGCTGTTGAAAGTTTCTCCAACTTATTTATTGCATGCAAAGTTTCTTTTCCCTCGTTTGTTTTCCCATTGAAAGCAGACCCGAGAGACTGCTCTGCTTATTTCATCAACCTTGTCCCTTCCATGAGGTGTAACCGAGCTGCATGAGCTTTCACCACTCTCTTTCCTCAAAAGGGTACTTGTGCTTTCCCAGTGTTGTAAAGCGAATGACGCACAGCCAACTTTACACCTCCTTTTTATACACACCTGAAGTAGAACCCCACGTGACGACATGTAAGAATCCCTTTATAGCAACAGATCTATTATATTATCGATCATGTCTATTTTATTTGGTTAAATCGGTGACTATGCACAATTAAATAACAAAAATAAAAGTGTGGTTTGAATTTGACCTTTGACTTTTGATTGCAACTACCTGCACTAATGTGCTACGAACGATTCTATCAACACTGTTGTTTACTTCTGTTGATCGAGGTGGCCGTTCTTCTGTCCACTTTTAATATGTCCATCTGGAAATCATTAGCACCAGAGACGGATGTCCTTCACAGGTAATCATCTCCACATTGTACAGACAATTATCTGTAATTTCAACAGCTTAATGAGCAGATTTGTAACAGTCATCCACTGCTCCACCCTCTCGTTACCCCCATTTTCCACCATCTTTATTTTCAGCACATATATGCAGCCTTAGAGGTGTGTGTACTCCCCAGATTTGAATGTTGACCTGGGAATAAACTGTCACCTTGGTGTTTTCCATGCAGAGCGATGCATGGATGTGCATGCCATCAATCGGAAGGACATTAAAGCTGGTGGATGCATCTGTTGGCTCTTAACAATGGTCGTTGGTGGACGTTAAATATCGCACAGTATCTTTCATGAAGAGTAGGTGTATTACTATCAAGCACCCTGATCAAATTTCACATTCTTGCCCAAATCAGTTTCATTTTAACGTCAGGCATAGCCAGTGGGCTCGTCAAAGACGAGTTACAAACGTTTCTTGACTGACCCCATGACAAGATGGCCATTAAATAAATAACTAAGGGTACCACCCCCTGCTTTTATTGCTCTACAATTGGCTGTGCATAGCACCTGACATTGAAAGCCAATCAGGGAACCTGCACAATAACAAGGAAAGATGTCTTCATGGACAGAAATTCTTGAAGTTGCATTTGTTACTTAATGGGATAGTTTTTTTTTCAAATGGAGGGATGATTTAAAAGGTGAACAAATAGATAATAATCCATTCAGTAATTTCTGCTACTTTATTAGGGGGACCAAGCCATCCCAGCTGATAACTTATTGATTTTGTTCAGATTATTATTGTATTGTGATGGACGTCACCTCCAGATAACTCCAAGAGGACGCCACATCGTAAAAGACCATGATCGTCATTCGCCCCAGAATTTCCCACTGGATCCCATGCCCAATGTCGTGTTACCATACAAAGAACACTGGAAACGATTGAGTACCATGCCAGTGATCATGCAACCGATCTTATTGAGTTGGCCGAGCGGAACCAACGTTGCATAACCGCATCTGAGATCTAACCATAAGATAACAAATCAGCACTGGCCAAACACATCATCAGTCTTGTGTCGACATCAGAACACACAGGATAAGTCAAGACTGAGTTTCTTAAGAACAGGCTTTTAGTGAATAAATCAGGCATGTATTTACAGAACAAAGGGTCAATGAAATCCACTATTTACAAACGTATGACATTCCCTTACCTTTTTTTTTTTTTTTTTTTTTTTGTATACCTTGGTCGAGGCTCGTATGAGAGCTAACACACAACTCACAGCAAGGAGGCATGAGACAAGAGGGGCGGGAGTGGAAGGGACAAAACATTGGGGAACAGACACAGGTGAACTGTGGAAGGGGGAGGGATGGGGATGGGACGGGGAACATGGCGAGGGGAAGATGGACATTAAAGGGACTTTCAGGAAGGAAAGCAGGAGAATTGAAGGAAGTGGGCTTGGGTGGATTAAGGGGGGGAGAAAAGATCGAGGATTTGGAGGGGGGAAGATAAGAGGTGGTGGTGAACAGCTGTTTTGAAAGCCTGGAGGGAAGAATGGGAAAGAATAGAGTGAGGAAGTTTATTCCAAAGGCGGGAAAAAAGAGGAATGAAAGAGTGAAGATGAGCAGTGATTCGTGATTTTGGTAGTTTTACCAGAAGGGGTTGTTGGCGGACCTTGAGCGCCCTGTGGAAATGTGGTTGGGACAAATCACAGAGAGAGCAGGGGGCAAGGCTGGAGAGGAGTCGGTAGAAGACAGAAAGACCACCGACCAACCTGCGGTGATTGAGTGAGAGGCCCAAAGACTCAGCTTCATTGCGGGAGATGCCAATGATCTTAAAAGCCCTGGTTTCGACAGCGTGAAGTCGAGAAAGGTGGGAGGCAGGAGCACCAGCCCAGAGGGGAGAGCAGTACTCCATCAGGCTACGGACAAAAGCTTTGTAAGTGGTCAGGAGCTCAAGAGGGCCGAGGAAGGACTTTGCACGACGGAGGATTCCCAGTCGGCGACTGGCTTTTGAGGCAAGGTTGGAAATGTGACTTTCCCAGGAAAGGTCATGGCAGATAGTGAGACCCAGAAGCTTGAAAGAAAAGACTTCTTCCAGAGGATTGTTGAGAAAGTGGATGGGGGGGTTTTGTAAACGGTCCTTTCGAAGAGACATAGTGAGAGTGTGAGATTTGTCTGGATTGAAAGACATGTTCCACGTGTTGGACCAGTTTGTGATTTTATCCAGATCTGCAGTGAGCGAAGAAGCTGCTGCTTGCCGGTCTGAGGGATGACAGATGGTACGGCAGAGGGTGGAGTCATCGGCAAAGAGAAATAGAGGATTTTCCAGAGAGTCCGAGAGATCATTGATGAAAACCAGAAAAAGAACAGGGCCCAGAACGCTACCT
>NW_028222036.1:5000-82500 GCF_056783735.1 Eptatretus burgeri
AGGCCCTGGGGGCTATAAAGGGCCGCGTTCGCTCGTAGTTGAGCCAGTCAAGTGGAGTTCGGAGTTGAGTTGGGAAGAGCCAGTCAAGAGAGGAGTCGGAGAGGGCGGTTGGACGGAGCTGTGGAGAGTTGGAGAGGTGGCGGCGGCGAGGGCAGTCGAGGGGGTGCTCATGTCAGAGTCGGGGAGCTGCGGAGAGGAGAGGCCGGTAACGCGACCGAGGTCGTGTTGGAGACGCTCGTCGCAGGACCCGAGCCAGGGAGATATCCTCCTTCCCCCGAGCATCAACAACCCCCTCCTGTTTCCCCCCGCGCTGAGATAGTGCGAGAATGGGGCCCCGTTCCCACCCCATACCAGGCAGTCCCAGCGAGGCCCGCGGAGTCGGGGCGCCACCGCCATTTTGCGGCTCATAATCAGACGGGTAGGCCCGACGCAGTCTCGGCCCCAGGCCCGTCTGCCCCCATCATCCTTGAGGGTGGTCCTTTTCTTTTGCTTTGAGTATATGTGTTGTCGGCGCCGTCTGTGAAGTAAAACTGTATGTGTTGCCGTGTGCTCGGTAGTCGGTGGTATATCTGCATTGTGTTTTGCTTTTACATTTGCTTTTTGTGTATTATTGTGTGTTTCTTCTTCTTTTACATTTGCTTTTGGTGTAATTGTATATGTGTGCTTTCCGTTCATCGCAAAATAAATGTGAATTATGTTGAACTGTTCCTCCCGTTTCGCTTCGTCTTTTCTCTAATTGAATCTCCATCTTACTTCACGTAAAGGGTTGGTCGTGGGCTAAAACGCCCGATAATTAATCGAACCGTCCAGGTTGACGATAACACCGCTCGGTTATCCCGATAGTACGGAACGGGTCGCTTGAAGTGGCCCGTGTCCGAAGTCGACCTGCGGCGAGGTGCGATCGCCCGGTCTACCCTCCGTGTGGGTACTTAGGTAGGTCGAATTTGGCGAGCAACCCTATCCCACGCGGGGGGCCGATTGGCACAATCGTGGTGAGGCCGAAAGGCCCACCCGTGACTAGTTCCCGGCGTTAGTCCGAGAGGGTCACGACGGGATTGTCCGTCCGGTGGGCGACGTGCCGCGATTCGAGTTACGTGGCCGCTCGCACGCCGGCGGGCGCGAATCAGCAACACTGGTGTCAGGTCGTGCGATATAAACTCATCGCCCTCCTCGCGGCACTGGTATCGGAGAACGGGAAAACGGGCTCTCCTGTCTCCAGCTAAATTCACGGGAATCGGTCCAGGGGTGAGAGGAGCGACCCCCGATTCCCTCCAAATTACGAGCGAGCTAAATTAACCCTTTACGAGAAGCAAGATGGCGTCTCAAGGCGAGCGGGAGCCGGGGTTATTAGGTATGTGTCGTCATGTAGGATCCATGGCCCAGGTCGGTTCTTTTTATAATTATAACCCCACCACTAACTGTGGTCAGTGAGAGCGGCTTGAGCACGAACTTTGCCGGCAAACGGAGTCGCACAATGGCAGGACGGAGCGGGCTGATATTAATGGCACAGCACGAGGCGTGAGCTCCCAGTCACCGGTTCAAGGCACGTGGTCACGGCATGTGCCATGGCAGGATGACTGCGAGCATTGGCAGGCTTCAGGCACAATTGGGGGATGTCTTGGAAAAGGTGAAGCGTTATGAAGAATATATCGAGGAGGTGCAACGTGGAGTGGACGAGTCACAACGGCACGCAGACGCGCTTCAGAAAAATGACGTGTATGGGGGGACACAGCGATTGGACGATTTACTGGAACGAATTCGGTGGCAAAAACATGACTTTGCCAATAGAGTCGACAAATTACGTGGGAAAAATAATTTGGTAGTGTTTTTATACCCGTCAGTTGGAATATGCGAAGAGCAAACTGAACAAAAGAATAGAGGAACAGCAGATTGGTATCTCCCAGGAAAGGAAACAATGGGAGGAAGAATGGAAAACCGAGCTTGAAAAGAAACAAAAGGAGCACGACTTGGAAGTAAAACAATTAATGGAAAAATTATTGGAGGAAGCAAGGCGGTTCAAAGAACTAGAGGGGAGAGTGAGGGAAATACAGTTGGAAGAGAAAAAATGTGAACACGATGGGGAGTTGGAACAATTGAAGGAAGAGATAAGAACAGGCAATCAGGAAAGAGAAAGCCTAGAATGGAAGATAAAAAGAGGAGAGAGACAGCTCGAGGAAAGGGCGGAGGAATTGCTGGAAAAGTCAGAACAGTTCGAAGAACTGCAGGGAGAATTGAGGGAGGAAGGAGAAAGGAAAACAAAGCTCGAAAAGGAAAAAAGCAAACAAGATGGGGAATTGGAACTACTGAAGCGAGAGGTAAGGGCAAGCCAGTTTAAAAGAGAAATCCTGGAAGGGGAGATAAGAATGGGAAAGGAATGGCAGAAAAAACTAAATGAATACAGTAAAAAAAAAGGGACGAATTGAGGAGGGAAGCGGTGGAAAGAAGAGATGAAATGAGTGAAGAAGCATGCAAATTGAGAAAGGAATTGGCAACAAAAACTTCTGTGATACTGAAACACGAAAACAAAGAAAGAGTAATGATGGAAGAACGAATCAGACAGGAAAAGGAAGTCAGCCAACTGAAAGAAATAACGAGATTGCAGAATGAGGAACAAGAAAGAGTACTGAAAGAACAAGGAATGAGACAGAAGGAAATCAGCTAACTGAAGGAAACTACGAGATTGCAGAATGAGATGCAAAAAAGAGTAATGAAGGAAGAACAAATAAGATAGGAGAAGGAAGTTAGCCAACTGAAAGAAATAACGAGATTGCAGAATGAGGAACAAGGAAGACAGTGGAATAGGCAATACAAAGAACAAGGAATGAGACAGGAGAAAGAAATCCGTCAATTGAAGGAAACGATGAGATTGCAGAACGAGGAACAAGAGAGACAGTGGAATAAAAAACTGAAAGAGTATGAATTTGAAACTGAACGACAAAAGGAAAAAAAAATAGGTTGGAATACGAGGAGAAGTTGAAGGAGCAAGGAATGAAGCAGGAAGGAGAAATCAGGAGATTGAAGGACACAAGGAGATTGGAGAGGGAAGAACGAGAGGAACAATGGAATAGAAAACAAAAAGAACATGAATCTGAGGTTGACCAATTGAAAGAAAAGCTGAGGCTGGAGTACGAGGAGATAGACAAAGAACAGCGAATGAAACACAAAATGGAGATGAACCAAATGAAGAAAACCATGAAACTGGATAAGGAAAGACAGGAGAGGAAACGAGGAAGAGTAATGAGACAGCAGCAAATGAAACACAAAAAGGAGATTAACCAAATTAAGCAAACCATGAAACTGGAGAAGGAAGGACAGGAGAGGAAACGAGGAAGAGTAATTAGACAGCAGCAAATGAAACACAAAAAGGAGATTAACCAAATGAAGAAAACCATGAAACTGGAGAAGGAAGGACAGGAGAGGAAACGAGGAAGAGTAGTGAGAGAACAGCGAATGAAACACAGGAAGGAAATGAGCCAATTGAAAGAAACAATGAGATTGGAAAAGAAAGAGCAGGAGGAACAGTAGGAGAGAAAACAACAACTATATGAGTGTGAAATTGAACAACTAAAACGGAGAGCGAGATTGGAGTCAACGGAGATTGAGGAGCTCCGGAGGGAGAACGAACAGCTAATGGGGCTCAGAGAGAAAGAACGACTCAGATGGGAAGGAAAAAGGAACCAGGAAGAGACAGAAATAAGGAACAAGGAGAGAAAATGTATAGAGACACGGGAGACAACAGACGAGGTGAAAGTAATTGGGAGGGAGAGAAAAGAACAATTAAGACGGAAAGCAAGGAGGAGGTACGCAGAGATCGTGAAAAACAGGGAAGGACGGGAGCGACTTAAGGAGAAAGCAAGGTTGACCTACATAAAGATAAGAGAAAGACGCCAGAAAGAAGCAGAGACCAATAGACACGAGGAGACGACAGAAAGAATAAAATGTATAGAGACACGGGAGATGGGAACGATAGAGGAGAGACTGCATGATAATGACGGGGTTAGAGACGCACACACACACACAGAGGTAGTGGAGGACGATGAGGTTGAGCTCGCGGAGCGTGTAGGGACCCGGTGCGAGCAGCGGGATGGCCTCCTCCAGGAACGAGGGGAGGGAGTATGCCCCCTTGAGGCGAGTCACGACCAGGTGAGTTCGGTCGTGCTTTGCGAGGTTGAGAGGAGGAGTGCTGCGAACGGGTGCACGGAAAGCTTGGGGGAAATAGAGGCCCCGGAGATTCTTGTGGGGGCACGAATCCCCAGTGTGGTTGTCCCGGTGTGTGTGGTGCAAGGTGTGAGTGCCCTCGCGTGTGTGAGTGGTGTAGTGGCAAGTGTGCCAAGGGGCGTGCTTCCCAGCATGCCGTGTGTGGATGAGGCACCGTGTGTGAGTGTCGCCGTGTGTGTGAGTGAAACGGCCAGTATGAGTGAGGCACCGTGGGCGAGTTCCCCCGCGTGTGTGAGTAGTATGGTTTGTGTGAGGGAAATGGCACGAGTGAGTGAAAGGCCGCGAGTGAGTGGAGCCACGTGTGCGAGGGAAATGGCATGCGTGAGTGAGCGGCCGAGTGTGAGAGAGACAGCAAGGTCGCTGTGTGTAAGGGAGATGTCGGTGGGCATGTGTGAACATGCAGCCGCGTCTCCCGGTGTGAGTTTAATGGTGTGGAGTGTGAGCGTCGTAACACGCGGGAGTGCGTGTGTTGAATGGCGACGACGACGGCGACAGAGGAAAGAAAGCCGAGTAGCGGCTGCAGCTGTTTCGGGGACCGTGCCGGGTTCACCCAGCAGTGAGCACGAGGTCCGTGCTGTGCAACGCACGAGGCCCCCACGTGCTCGCTTGCGAGAGTGAAGTCCCGGTCCGGAAACGCCAGCGGTGGATTTGCCGATCCCGCGGACGGACAAAGTTTTTAGGCAGGATTACGGATTTGGACCGGACGGGTTCTCCATGCGATCGTGTGTGTTAAGCTCCAACGGGAAAAGCACATGTGTTCGCGTGGGGAACCCCTCGAGACGTGGGGCTTGTGTTTTTTTTTTATGCGCACGGTGACGTCATGGCTGCACGCGGGGTTGGAATCCGGCAGGAGGGGTATCCCTGCCGGATGGTACCGTCCAAGGAGGGACGAGGTACACGTGCAGCTGCATGACGTCACGGGCAGGTGCAAAGTGCGCGAGCTGTGAGTTGCCGCGCTGGTGCTGTGCATATGAAAAAAAAAAAGAACAGCAAGCCTCACTTTCGGGTGCACAGGATTCCTGGGCAAGGGGTGGAAGACCCCCTTGACCAGGGCACAGGATGGAAACTAGTTAGGGGGAAGGGTTAGCTTAGCTAGACCGACTTCATGGGGCAGGGGTAAGTCCTCATGGAGTCCGTGGAATGGATTAGGTAGAGGGATTTAGTGAGCTTTAGGTTGGGAAATAAAATGATTTATTTGGAGACAGTGACAGACTTGTGAATGTGTAGCGGGGACGTAGCTTAGCTACGTAGTGTTAAAAGGAACGTGCTACTAGTTTAAGGGACGACGTGGGAGCACGAGTTAGTTAGGGGATGTAGTTAGAAGGATGGCAGAGTTCAGCGGTGTGTGTGTTGAAGAGTTGTGAGGTGAGTACATGTTGGGTGAGTGAGGCCAGCGGGTCTGTGTGAGTGGAGCGAATGGGGAATGCATGGTGCGATGAGTGATTGGGGGGAGGAGTGACTCCCGCCCAAGGGACCCCGGGGTCAGTATAGACTGAGTTAGTGGGTTAGTCAAATTAACAAATATGGAAGTCGTTTTGTTGTTGGTGGGGAAGTAGGCTCGAAACCCGTTTGGAGGGGTGCAGAAGCCCTGTTGACAGGCTGGGAGCGTGGTGGCGAAAGGTGAGTATCGCTGAGTGGGTACCCCGAGCACCAGGCTAGTCGGCCGTGGTAGGCCAAGGGCCCATGGGGGGCCGGGATAGCGTAGTGGGCACGGGTGCGCCTGCTTGGTGCGGGGGCCCGGGGCGCCATTAGCCGCGTGGGCAGTGTTGTGGGCACGGGTGACCCTCGGAAAGGGGCCCGGGAAGCCAGCCTGCCACGTGTGCGTTTCAGGGGAGGTGCCATGGGGGCACTCCCCGGTGTTAGGGAGCTGGTAGGCTCGGAGGCAGTGTAGTGCCGGGGGTGCCATAGCGGGAGAATCGGCAGAGGGTAGTGCCTGCCAAGGGAGCCATGCTGCCCAGCCACGAAATTGTGTGGGGGCACGAGTGTAAGGAGAGACAGGAGAAGGAAGCAGGGGATGAAGAATCCTCGCAATCCTGGATAAGCGAACTTCCTTCGTGGATAAGTGACCTTCCTTGATAAGTGACCTTCCTGGAGAAGCGAACTTCCTGGATAAGCGACCTTCCTGGATAAGTGACCTTCCTGGATAAGTGAACTTCCTGGATAAGTGAACTTCCTGGATAAGCGACCTTCCTGGATAAGTGACCTTCCTGGATAAGCGAACTTCCTGGATAAGCGACCTTCCTGGATAAGTGACCTTCCTGGATAAGTGAACTTCCTGGATAAGTGAACTTCCTGGATAAGTGAACTTCCTGGATAAGTGAACTTCCTGGATAAGTGAACTTCCTGGATAAGCGAACTTCTTGGATAAGCGACCTTCCTGGATAAGCGAACTTCCTGGGTAAGCGACCTTCCTGGGTAAGCGACCTTCCTGGATAAGAGACCTTCCGCATGATCGAGAGCTTGAGAGGCACAATAAAACTGGAGGGCATGGCCCGGAATTTGAGAGGACACCAACACAGGCGACGGGAATCCTGGTTGCTAGAACCAATAGTTTAAGCGAGAGGCACTTGTTGAAAGCCCGGGGTAGTTTAAGAGATAATGGTTCGGGTAGATTAGGAGATGTACCCCTCCGCACCATCCATCCCCTCGCTCTCGTTGTGGGCCGCTGGACCCACTTTGTGTTATACATCGCTGAAGTCTGGGGAGGCCATTCTGAGGCTTCGTTGGGCCTCGACACAGGACGCTAGCTCTCCCTTGTTCCCCTCCGGGAAGGGAACGTAGGGGTTGGGAGTAGGCTAGGTGACAGGATAGGTTAGCCGAACAAGGACAGTACAGGGGGTTAGGGGACGATTTATAGTGGGGAAGTAAAAATAAGTTGGGGCTAAATTGGGGTTTGACAAATTAAGGGAGTGGGTATAGACAGTGACAGGCAAAAGCGATAGGTTGGGAGGGAGACCGTAGGGTAGGTCCGAGCCCGCCTTCCGAGTGGCCAGCACCACCGCACTCCCTCCACCAACCTCCACTGAACGGCAAAGGCTGGCCAGCTTCATCTGCTGGCTGTGTTGCCGTAAGGCCTGTGCCGGCCCACTTCATCTGCCGGCTGGCTGTTTTTCTTCAAGGCCTGTGCCGGCCCACTTCATCGGCAGCTGTTGTGTTGCTGCAAGGCCTGTGCCGGCCGGATCATCTGCAGCTGTTTTCTGCAAGGCCTGTGCCGGCCAGTTCGTCTGCCGGCTGTGTTTGCCTGCAGCGGCCTTCTTCTGCAAGCTGTGGTTGCCTGCTCACCTTTGCCATGCCATGCCCACTGCCCCTGTTCACCAGCCCCGTTCAATTTTTGCTTTGCCCCCCCCCCCGTTCATTGCCATGTGCGCCAGGATCAAGGCAACAGTTTGCAAGCTGCAAGAACTGCCCTGTTGGCAGCTACAACACGGGCCTGCAGTGGCGGCCCGTGCACCGTGTTTGTGTTCATCCCTCCATTCGTTGTGTTCATTGCGTGTGCCACTTGAGCTGGCACGGAGACTGCATTGGTGCAGCCCATGCACCGTTGTGGTTCACTGCGTTCAGTTAAAAAGGGAAGGCCTTGGACTGCGAGTGAGCAGCCGGCCACGTTCCCCATCACCTGCATTGTTTGAGCCAGAGACTGCATACGAGCAGCCTGGCTCCCTGCTAACTGCTTTCTTTTTGCAGAGTTCATTGATCCTGGGCCATGGTTTAGTGTAAAATTTGTAAGTTAAGGTTAAGATGTACTGTACATATGAGTGCGCCCCCGGCATGTCTGTCTTAGCGCCGGCAATTTTATTTAAGTCGTCCGTGTGAGTGGGTTTGTTTAGGTAGTTACTCAGCCCTCAGGTTATTTATTTTGGGGACACGAATACCATGAATGTCGCACTCAGGGATCCATAGGTAAAATGTACTAGGGGAAAACTACACATGATGGCACACGAAAATTTGACGACTCGGGACGAGTCTGTAAAAAGGGGAGGGGGTAGTGTTGTGGTTGACGAAATTCGCAAACCACCATTCAGGTCCCTTAGGTGAGATATCTCTAAGTATATGTGTAGTTAGGCCCAAACCCATTGTTTAGAGGGAATAAATGTCATTCATTCGGGCTGCGACCCCTCTAGATAGGCGTTTTTCTTTTACTATCTTTATTTTGGACCAGCCGCCATTACTACCATCACAACCACCACCAACCACGTCTCAACAGCCATCACACAACAACCACCAACCGCAACGCCGCTTCACAACAACAGCCACGACCTTTACCGTCACAACTCGCCCTCGCAACCATCGCATCGCCGTCATTCCCGCGCCGCTTGGGGGCACCGATACTGGACTCGTGCAGGGCGCGCACCGAGCAGGGGTGCGAAAACACCAGCCTTTCCGAAGCAATCGGATCAAAAACGACTCACGCCCACTTCTGTTCCGTCCTATCAGTGAGCATGGCCCCGCCTCCAGGTGCGTCGGAGTAATATCGCTATATGCAGATTCATGGATCAAAAAGCATTCACGCCCACTTTTCCTCGGTCCAATGGGGAGCCAGCCAGAGGTGAAGGGTCGAAGGCGAAGGAGCGAGGCCCCGGGGGCTATAAAGGGCCGCGTTCGCTCGTAGTTGAGCCAGTCAAGTGGAGTTCGGAGTTGAGTTGGGAAGAGCCAGTCAAGAGGGGAGTCGGAGAGGGCGGTTGGACGGAGCTGTGGAGAGTTGGAGAGGTGGCGGCGGCGAGGGCAGTCGAGGGGGTGCTCGTGTCAGAGTCGGGGAGCTGCGGAGAGGAGAGGCCGGTAACGCGACCGAGGTCGTGGTGGAGACGCTCGTCGCAGGACCCGAGCCAGGGAGATATCCTCCTTCCCCCGAGCATCAACAACCCCCTCCTGTTTCCCCCCGCGCTGAGATAGTGCGAGAAGGGGCTCCCGTCCCCCCCCCAGACCAGGCAGTCCCAGCGAGGCCCGCGGAGTCGGGCGCCACCGCCATTTTGCGGCTCATCATCAGACGGGTAGGCCCGACGCGGTCTCGGCCCCAGGCCCGTCTGCCCCCATCATCCTTGAGGGTGGTCCTTTTCTTTTGCTTTGAGTATATGTGTTGTCGGCGCCGTCTGTGAAGTAAAACTGTATAAGTGTTGCCGTGTGCTCGGTAGTCGGTGGTATATCTGCATTGTGTTTTGCTTTTACATTTGCTTTTTGTGTATTATTGTGTGTTTCTTCTTCTTTTACATTTGCTTTTGGTGTAATTGTATATGTGTGCTTTCCGTTCATCGCGAAGTAAATGTGAATTATGTTGAACTGTTCCTCCCGTTTCGCTTCGTCTTTTCACTAATTGAATCTCCATCTTACTTCACGTAAGAATCGAGACGTGCCGCGATTCGAGTTACGTGGCCGCTCGCACGCCGGCGGGCGCGAATCCGCAACAGTATTTATGTGTATGTATATAAATATATGTATGTATATATATATATATGTATATATATATATATATATATATATATATATATATATACATATATATATATATGTATATATATATATATATATATGTATGTATGTTTATATATATTGTTGTGGTATTCGTGCGAGCGGCCACGTAACTCGAATCGCGGCACGTCGCCCACCGGACGGACAATCCCGTCGTGACCCTCTCGGACTAACGCCGGGAACTAGTCACGGGTGGGCCTTTCGGACTCACCACGATCGTGCCAATCGGCCCCCTGCGTGGGATAGGGTTGTTCGCCAAATTCGACCTACCTAAGTACCCACACGGAGGGTAGACCGGGCGATCGCACCTCGCCGCAGGTCGACTTCGGACACGGGCCACTTTAAGCGACCCGTTCCGTACTATCGGGATAACCGAGCGGTGTTATCGTCAACCTCGACGGTTCCGATTAATTATCGGGCGTATTTAGCCCACGACCAACCCTTTACGTGAAGTAAGATGGAGATTCAATTAGAGAAAAGACGAAGCGAAACGGGAGAAACAGTTGAACATAAAGCACATTTATTCCGCGGCAAACGGAAAGCACACATATACAATTATGCACCAAAAGCAAATGTAAAAGTAACACGACAATTCTGCACAAAAAGCAAATGCAACAAAAGAAACAATGCAGATCTACTACCGACTGCGCGAGCACACGGCAACACTTACACAGTTTTACTTCACAGACGGCGCCGCCAACACATATACTCCAAAGCAAAAGAAAAAGGGGCCACCCTCCACGACAAGGGGGCAGACGGGCCTGGGGCCGAGACCGCGTCGAGCCTACCCGTCTGGTGATGAGCCGCAAAATGGCGGCGGTGCCCCGACTCCGCTGGCCTCGCTGGCACTGCCTGGAATGGGGTGGGAACGGGGCCCCCTTCTCACACTATCTCAGCGCGGGGGGAAACAGGGGGGGGTTGTTGATGCTCGGGGGGGTGAGGATATCTGGCTGGCTTGTGTCCCGCGACGAGCGACGCCACTGCGACCTCGACCGCGTTACCGGCCTCCCCTCTCCGTAGCTCCCCGACTCTGACACGAGCGCCGACCTCCACAAAGCTTCTTGGCTTCTCCAGCCTC
This sequence comes from Eptatretus burgeri, assembly GCF_056783735.1. NCBI lineage: Eukaryota > Metazoa > Chordata > Myxini > Myxiniformes > Myxinidae > Eptatretus > Eptatretus burgeri. The sequence goes on from NW_028222036.1 coordinate 15,760, forward strand.
TCCGGACCCCGACAGACACTCTCTCGACTGATTTCGCCGCCGCCACAACTCTCCAACTCTTTCCTCTTCTCAACTCTTCAACTCTTCCCAACTGCCTCTATTCGCTCCGCGCTCGGTGCTTTATAGTCCGACAGGAGAAATCGTATGCAGATTTTTGGATCAGGAACGGCTCGGGGGCGGAGCCACGCTCGCCCATTGGACGAAGGAAAAGTGGGCGTGAATCATTCTTGATCTGCGAATCTGCATATAGCGATTAATTATACTCCGACGCGCCTGGAGGCGGGGCCAAATCGCCCCACGCTCGCTGATAGGACGGAACAGAAGTGGGCGTGAATCATTCTTGATCCGATTTCTCGGAAAGGCTGGTGTTTTTGCACCCGCTGCTCGGTGCGCGCCCTGTACGAGTCCAGTATCGGTGCCCACAAGCGGCGCGGGAATGGCGGTGATGCGATGGTTGCGAGGGCGAGTTGTGACGGTAAAGGTCGTGGCTGTTGGCGTTGCTGTTGTTGTGAAGCGGCGTTGCGGTTGGTGGTTGGTGTGTGAAAGCGGTTGTGGAGAAGGTGGATGTTGTGAAGGCGGTTCTGGAGAAGGTGGCTGTGGTTGTCGAGATGCGGTTGGTGGTGGTTGTGGTGGTAGTAATGGCGGTTGGTCCAAAATAAAGATAGTAAAAGAAAAACGGCTATCTCAAAGGGTCGCAGCCCGAATGAATGACATTTATTCCCTCTAAACAACGGGTTTGGGCTAACTACACATATACTTACAGAGATATCTCACCTACGGGACCTGAATGGTGGTTTGCGAATTTCGTCAACCACAACAATATATATATATATATATATATATATATATATATATATATATATATATATATATATTATACAGGGGGCTGCAAAAGTAGGTATACAGTAAGGATTATACCAGTATTACCAGTATTATAATAGTGGTGCTGGGATTCATTTAATACTAGAATTCATTTAATTCATTAAAATCATTATTACCATTTTTAATATTTTTATATTTCCATGTTATTATTGATATGCTTGTTTCATCAATAAAATACATTTTGTGTGCACATTTTGTTTTTCATTACTGTATACCTACTTTTGCAGCCCCCTGTATATACTGAATACTATATATATAGTTATGGATTTCAGAATCTGATCCGACTAATGCACACAACATTCAGGTTCTCGGACAGTTATTTCTATAAATGCATGTCCAGAATAGACTCATCCCCTTCATCTGGTGGGATTCTAACTCTTTTTTGTTATGGTTCTCAGAACCGTATACATACAACAGATGTCCTGAGTCAGTTATACCATTAATATACGTGTAGTTAGATCCCTACCTTTTGTCTAGTGGGACAGCAGGGAGTGCGTTGCAATGGGCGATTAGTTAGGTTTATTAAATAATTTTCCCTCCATTCCACTTCCCACTCTTTTTCTTTTCACTGCTGAGGTAAATTTGCCTTGCTTGCTCCCCTTGTCTCGCTAACCACAGCGTGACGATCCACGGTGCCTTCATCTCGCTTGCTAACCTCGTTTTGCTGACCACAGCATACCACCGTCTATCCAGCGACTCGTTTTCAGAGGCAAAATCCCGACGTTCGCTATGGAAGCCGTATCTGCATCCACCTTCCCAAACCCAGACACGCGCGGCGTGGGCGGGCAAAACTAGCGTCTGGCCGAAACCCCGCCCAGAAAGGCGGACCACATGAAGGCCCGGTCCAATCGGGATGCTCGGATCGGATGATGACGTCGGTTTTGCCATGGCTCCTCCCCAAGCTCCGTGATCTATAAAGTACGGAGCAATCCTCAGAGCGGGGCGAAGTTGGTTGTAGATCGAAAGGAAGAAGTCGGTGGTTGTTCGTAGATTGAAAGGAAGAGGTCGGTTGTTGTTGATTGAAAGTAAGAAGATGGTGGGAGTTGGTTGAAAGAAGGTCGAAGGCGTGAGAAGTCGGTTGGAAAGTGGTGAATTGAAGGAGTTGTTGTGGTGGTCGTATGGCAGCTATCATTTCTTGAAGCACGACTGTGTCGCTGATGCAGTGCCCCTCTACCAGTACACACACTGGAACTGGTACTCATTTTGCTGACCTCGGAAGGATGACAGAGTTGTGAAAGTGTTCCTGCTGCCTGGCTCTGCCGACATCTCGCTTCAACGGCCCGCCTAATGTTCTGGTCCCCGCCGACACGACCTCGACCAAGCCTCTTACCTGGTCCTGTCTACTGCTCAACTCTCGCCATTTTGAACTCCGCTGTCCTCCACTCAAGCTCCTGCTGCAGACACGAATACCACACGTGTGGCTGTCGACCGAACGGCACAGCTTTTGTCGGGTGCCGCACCACGGAGTATCCCTTCCCCCGAAATGCTCAGGTACCAAAAACTGACCTCAACTCCCTCCCTCCCTGGCTGCAAAAGTCCTTTGCCTTTCATTGGGTTTATTTTGGCTGAGTGTGTTCCTGGGGGTGACGAAATGGTGCCTGACCTTTAGATAAGCCTGTATAAGATCTTCATTGCTGTGATTGTTATTGCTTTTATTAATCTCGCGTCAAGTCTGCACTGTGTCCACTTTTGTAAGTTGCTTGTATAATTGTTGCACCACACCTCTCTCATCTTTCCCTGCATTACATCCCCAATAAACCTTTTGTTGTGCCACATGCTTTTCCTCGCTTATTGTAAATAAATAATAATTGTAGAAATGTTCCCAGCTCGCCTTTGTCTTTTCCTCCATTGGTCCAGCATGGTTCGATCTAAGTTTAGCCGGGTCTTTATTCCCAACAATCCATTCCTTCGAGCCGGTACGTCCTTTGCAGTTCCGCTTGGCTGCATCCAATCCGGAAAGGTGATCCATATTTGGTAGAGTGATCCGGTTCGTACAAGGAGTACTGAGGGCGTGGTTCCCCAGTGGTTAATTAGGTAACCTGATTCTAGACAGGAGGACCCTAAGTCACACGGTTGAGTTATTGGCATCCACGGTCGGTTAGGCCTAAGTCACATTTGCCACGGCGGCCGTGGAGTCTCCAAAATCTACGGCCACTAGCAATTATACGGCGGCCGCAGTATTTCCATGGTCACACAATGTAGCAGTCACATATGTTTTTATTTTTCGGGGAGCCGCACGACGTATTTAGAAATTGTGGAGACCGAAAACGTGGGGTTGCTGTACGGTCTTTGATTTGATGTCGCACGGTGACCTTAAGGGGGCCCTGCGGCGGCCATATAATTTTCAAGGCAGACGCAAGGTAGCCTCAAGGTGTCCGCAAGGCGACCGCAGTGGGGGCCCTAAGGCGAACGTGCGGCCAGACGGACGGTAACGAGTGGGTTCATTTTTTTTTATTTTTTTTTTTACCAGTTTTTTTCCCCGGCTTGTCTAATTGCTACAGCGAACGTAGAAATGAAAAAAGTTATAACCCCGCATTATAATTCCACGGCGACCCCTACGGCCTGTAAAAGATAGCCAAACGGCGTAGGGCCACTCTGAGGCCACCGCAGAAACTCTGCAGCCGCCGCACGTTTCTGTCAATTCAGAGGGCGTACGGCCGCCGTATCCTCGCCGTAGAGCAAATGTGACTTCAGCCTTAAGCGACCCGCCACGTCACGAAATTATCCATGAGCGACGGCCTACAATTCCAGGGAGTCTGGTGGGAATCGACATCGCTTTCCCCCACCTAGAGGTCTTCTCACCCGACCCGCAACAGTTTGATGCGTTGGAGAAGGGTATAGAAAAGATTCCCCTTCTTATGGCATGGCCTTCTCTTTACGACATGTTCATGCACGCGAGAGATAGCCGTTAGCCCAACAGAGACTCATTATACCCCTTTCCATCAGGACACTTTGGACTTTCAGGATATTTGATTAAACACACCACGGCTTTTTCACATTTCATTCATTCTGACAGTCAAATATGGCTGTGGATCATTTAGGCCTAAGTCACATTTGCCACGGTGGCCGTGGGGTCTCCAAAATCTACGGCCACTAGCAATTATACGGCGGCCGCAGTATTTCCACAGTCACACAATGTAGCAGTCACATATGTTTTTATTTTTTGGGGAGCCGCACGGTGTATTTAAAAATTGTGGAGACCGAAAACGTGGGGTTGCCGTACGGTCTTTGATTTGATGTCGCACGGTGACCTTAAGGGGGCCCTGCGGCGGCCGTAGAATCTTCAAGGCAGACGCAAGGTAGCCTCAAGGTGCCCGCAAGGCGACCGCAGGGGGGCCCTAAGGCGATCGTGCGGCCAGACGGACGGTAACGATCGGGTTCTTTTTTAACCAGTTATTTTTTTTTCGGCTTGTCGAATTCCTACGGCAAACGTAGAAATGAAAAAAGTTATAACTCCGCGTTATAATTCCACGGCGACCCATACAGCCAGTAAAAGATAGCCAAACGGCGTAGGGCCACCCTGAGGCCACCGCACGTTTCTGTCAATTCAGAGGGCGTACGGCTGCCGTATCCTCGCCGTAGAGCAAATGTGACTTTGGCCTTTCCTCACCCACCTCTCTTCCATTGAAGTTCGACACCCACCTCTCTTTCACCGACGTTAACATCCACCTTTTTCTATTGACACCTGACACCCCGTTCGGCAGCTCCACGGATGCTGGTTGGCTCCTGCTCATGTCAGGCCGAACGGGGAAGCGATGGCCCCACGTTTTCGCTCAGCAATTCCGGCAAATGGCCGCCCTTTGACGCCCCTCCAGTGTCCCAAAAGTGGCAACGTGGGCCGGGCCTGTGTTGATTTGGGGGTTGCCTCTTGCTCTGGTAAGGAAAGGATGATCACGAGATTGACGGTTGGAGGTCACATGCAACGATGGCCAATAGGCAAGCTGGATTTGGCTGAAGTCTGCTTGAGGCTGCGCCTACATTGGTTGCCTATAAAAGGATGGGAGGACCGTTGTCCTGACGGTGACTGTTCCTGACCATTGCTGACAGCTCTTTACAACTGCCCATTGGTTACGGCTCTTGATGGTTGGTGACGGTTGGACCGTTCCTGCTGGTTCTGCTCGGTACCTGCTCTTGGCGTACCTGACTCATGGTGTCCCTGGTTCCTGGGGGTGATGACATGGCGTCGATTGGTGTTCGACACTGTTTGCGGGGATGGGGGGGGGTGCACTGCGAGGCAGGGTGCTGGCAGCAGACCAAGGCACGCTCACACACTTTGGGTTGTATTATTGGATGCACGACGACTTCTGCCTTGGTAAGCCGAGACTGGATTTCTCTCCCCCCTGAATGATCTGCTGGGTACCCTTGTCTCGTGTTTAATTGTTAAGTGAGGCATAGTGATAAGTATCTGCTCTCTGTCTACTTTTCTGTCAATGCCTGATTAATTCTTTATTTGTTTGAGATTATTTTGATTAATTTGAATTCTTCTATTTACACCACAAGGAAATAAAAAGTTCTTCTCTTTATTTATTTTTCTTAATAATAAATTCCTTGTTGACATTTCAACCTGTCTGTGGTTGTCGTTTCCTTCCATTGATCCAGTATTGTCTGAACCTAGATAGACTGGGAGGTAATTCCCAAACTAATTAACCTGTCAGTCGGCATGCACCAGCGGGAAACACTCGGCTGCATTACTTAAGATCTAATCAAGAAAAGATTGGTGCATCGCCGAGGGCACGTTCCCTGGTCAGGAAGCCATGTGACCTCGGGTTAAATGACAAATTAGATGGTGGACACTGGAACTCGTGGTTAACTGATTGGCGTTCGTGGTTGCAAAGCAACCCACCAGACCACAAAGTTAAGTGTGAGCGGTGGCCCTGGGTCCAGTTCTTCTGAGGTATACTGTATATACGAGCAGAGGTACTCGCACCTTGTGCAGAATGAATTTCGAATTTAGATATAAGAAGATGATTTGTCATACTGCCTACCACCAGGAGGTGCTATACGATACACATTTACATATAATTGGTGTCTTCCCCCCACCATGAACCCCCTACCCCTCCATTTTTACAACAGGATTCCAACGGTATGCAATATGATGGGGTTACAACCAGTGGGGCCGATTTCTATTGAGAGACAGACATATATATATATATACTGTTGTGTATATATATATATATATATATATATATATATATATATATATATATACTGTTGTATATATATATACAACCACTGTTGTGGTTCTTAGAACCGCATGCATACAACAGATAGGTATCCCAAGACAGTTATTCCGTTATTATACGTGTAGATAGTCCCTTTCCTTTTGTTTAGCGGGACAACAAGGGAGTGCGTTGCGATGATCTAACAGTTAGGGTTGCTTAAATCATTTTCTTCTTCATTTCTTTCTCACTCTTCTTTTCGTCTGATTATTCCTGAGGTAAGTCAACGCGTGCGGCGCCGCGATGAGGAAACTGCTGCACAGAGATCCTCGTTCCCAGGCGAGCCTGAAACCCGGCGTGTGCGGTGAGTCATGTGCACTTGGCAGTGCGGGGTTGTCGACTCGAGCTTCCGATGGTCTGGGGAGGATTGCCGGTTGCATTAAAAAGGCATGCGAATAAATACCTCTTACGAGGCTGCACGAATGGTGTTTTTCACAACACAGGAAACACAGCCAGCACAACGCCCACGCTGCACGAAACTCGTAAGGAGGCCGATAAACAGGACTCCATGCCATTTTTGGTGAGATACGAGTGTGCGGAGTAGAAGCAGCTTGTCCCTTTTCAACCTCAATATTTGACACATATTGGTGTTTGCCCCGCGCACATGCGAGCAGTCGTGTGAACGCAAGCACTGGCCACGTGCGTAATGGGCGAACCGCGTGCACTGTATGGAATGTGCTTGAAAGCAGACATGTACGCCGTTCGTGAAACGTGTTTGGATTTATCCATGGCGATGTACCTTCGGCCCTTGCTGGCAGCAGCAGATTCTCCATGGATGATGAACATCTTCTCGGCTCTACGGCCAGCGAAGCTGGGAATTGAGCCGAGGAATGTACAGTGTGGGTCACGTTGGCGCGTGCGGATCGAGCGCGTTGATAGACGCTGGTCGAACGCCCGAGCAGGCATGCGGGACCCTCGACCGGTCGCCCGGGAACGGCCTGGTGGTTTTTGCAGCACGATTCGCATGCCAATTTCGGTGTGGGCGACTCATGTCATCTCGTGCGGTCGGAGCGAAATATGTCCGCTGCTTGAAATGGCCTTGCCGGAAACGAAGTGAGGCGGTTTCCAGCCAAAGTTGGCGGGCCACGTGAGGGGTCGGGGCCAATCGGAGCGCCCAATTCAGGTGATGACGTTTCGATTCGGCATGGCCCCTCCCCAGAGCTGCAAGTGCAACAAAGGTCGGAGCCGTTCCTCTGCCTTCCTCTCTTGCCTCTGCTCTTGCCTCTCTTGCCTCTTGCACTTTCTCCGCCTCTCTCCCGCTGTCACCTCGCCCTCGTCGACACCACCGCCTCCTGCTGTCGGGATTCCGCCTCCTCATCTCTGGTCACACGACATCGTCGACCCCACCCGCCTACCTTGTCCAGCCCACCACTCCACCTTCACACTCTGGACTCCACCCCTTCTCGACTCAAGCTCCTCCTTTCACGAACATGGTCTCCACACGTGCGGCTGAAGCCAGGGACAACGCGCCCACTGTCGGGTACCGCACCATGGAGCACCCCCCCTCCCGAAACGTATTGGTGGCGTGTCGTGCTATCGAGCGCAAAGGTACCGAGAACATAGCCTCAACTCTCCTCCCTTCCTGGTTGCAAAACTTTCTCTTCATCGGGGTGTGTGTGTGTGTGTGTGTTGGCACCTGTCTGCTTAAGTAAGACTGCAGAAGATCGTTATTAATTTTGCGTTAAGTCTGCTCTGTGTCCCCTTTTGTAAGTTGACTGTGAATAAATTATCATTAGGAATGTTCCCTGCTCGTTTTTGTCTTTTCTTCCATTGGTCCAGCATGGTCCGAATCCGAGCTTAGCCGGGACTTCATTCCCAATGATCTGTTCCTTTTAGCCAATACATCCTTGGCAGTGTCACTCGGCTGCATCCTATCCGGTAAAGTGATCTGGTCCGGGAGAGTGATCCGGTTCGGACAAGGCGTACTAAGGCGTGTTCCCCGGTAATTAAACCACGTGATTAATGAGGTAACCCGATTAACCCATAGACCAGAGGACCCGAGGTCACGCAGTTGAGTTATTGGAGTCCACGAACGGTAAAGCGACCCGCCGCGTCACGGAATTATCGTGTGCGACGGCCTACAATTCCGGGGAGTCTGGTGGGAACCGACATAGCTTCCCCCACCAAGTGGTCTTCTCACCCGACCCCTCAGCCCGCAACTATATATGTATGTGTGTATATATATGTATGTGTATATATATATATGTATGTGTATATATATATATGTATGTGTAGAAATATATATATATATATATATATATATGTATATATATATATATATATATGTATGTGTATATATATGTATGTGTAGAAATATATATATATATATATATATATATGTATATATATATATATATATATGTATGTGTATATATATGTATGTGAGTAGGGTGAATATACTGGTTCTAGCTCACTTTTCCCCATGTAAATGAATGGGGGATTTTCAGCGATTCCCTTTTTTTTTCCCCTAAAAATAAACTGCCTTTTTATCCGTTTTTCCCTGCTGTGCAGGGGTTTGGCTTTTTGTGAGGCAATGTTTTATGGTCGGATGCCCTTCCTGGACGCCTCTTACAACACAGGGATATGGTACACCTATTCTAACCGGGGCATACACCGGGACCAGTATACTGGTACTCATTTCGCCGACCTCGGAAGGATGACAGGCTGAGTCAACCCCCTGGTGTTAATTCAGCAGCTGAGCGGGATTCGAACTCGGGACACTGGGATCCCAAGCCGCCACCCTAACCACTAAGCCAACACCAGGCTTTGTATATATATAACCAGGCTATCCCAAGGTATATTTATTTGTCTCCCCTTTAACCTGGAGGTTGATCAGCTCACTCATTGAACCTATAAAGATTTGTTCATTCTCAAATTCCTTCAATAGTTTAATTTTCTTTGCACAATAATCCCCATCTAAAATATTGACAAACAAAACATTTGAATCTTTATATTTTTTAAGATACCCCTTTTGTGCCATTACGAAATGATAAACTTCTCTTTATGATCTCATCTGACCACCGCCCGAGTTGCAAATCATTTTTGTGTATAAACCACGCCATAAAAAAAGTTTTGTTTCAAATGTTTTCAGTTCATGCCGTGAAAATGAGGAAGTGTTTTTTGACACGGTCGTGCTGTGTGGTTTTAGACAGTCATGCTGTGAAAAAATAGGAACTATTCTGTGAGACAAGGTCTCGTGTTTATATTTTATCTCAGAACACGAACTGAAAACATTTGAATCAAAACCATTTTAAGTATGTTTTGTAAATGATTCATACAATCGCCTAGTTATTTTCCAAGCTGTCATTTCCTGTGGCCGCACCCAATGTTTAGGGAATTTCCTCATTGTAGCCTTATAAGTGATTCACCAGACAAAGTTTCTGCCAGACGGGATTTTCATTTTTACAACTGAGACATGGATGATCTCTCTTCCGATGAAGGCAAAAGCTTACTACAGAGTTGGTAAGTTTGTTTGGTTTTCTCTTTGAACGATGAAGCAAATGATTATTAATTAAATCATGATAATTCTGATATATATATATATTTTTTTTTCCCTGACAGGGCATTGGAAGAAATTGAGTTTACGTATCACGACGTGGTTCATGAAATTAATACTCTTATTGAAGAGATCAATGATTTTAGAAGAGAATTGAAAGACATTTTCAATGAGTGGCACGAAGTCTTATCACGTCCTATCATCTCGAAGGAATTAAACCAATGGTGAGACACGTGTGTGTGTGTGTGTGTCTCTCTCTCTGTCTGTCTTCCTACCTACCTCTCTCTGCTCTTATTGAAGAGATCAATGATTTATAATGACTGGTCTCTGATCTCGAATGAATTAAACCAATGGTGAGACACGTGTGTGTGTGTGTGTGTGTGTGTGTGTGTGTGTGTGTGTGTGTGTGTGCGTGTGTGTGTGTGTGTGTGTGTGTGTGTGTGTGTGTGTGTGTGTGTGTGTGTGTGTGTGTGTGTGTGTGTGTGCGCGTGTGTGTGTGTGCGTGTGCGTGTGCGTGTGCGTGTGCGTGTGCGTGTGCGTGTGCGTGTGTGTGTGTGTGTGTGTGTGTGTGTGTGTGTGTGTGTGTTGCTTTCCCTGTCTGTCTGTCTCTTCATCTATACCCTTGACTTATTTTTTTTTTTTTTCAGCACTATCGCACAACATCAGCTGTTGAAGCAATCTTGTACAACACATGATTTTCTGGAGGTAAATATTTCTGAATTATTATTAATATCACTCTCTCTTTAGAATGTCGTCTAATGTTGGTTGCATTATTAGTTTGAACGCGGTTTTGTCAGTACACTGGAATTAATTTTATTGACCTTGAAAGGATGACAGGCTGAGTCGGCCTCCTGGTGTGTTAATTCAGTGGTCAACGAGGCTTACTCATATTACCATGTAATTATTATCCACTTTTTGTTTCAAAACAGAATATGGTGTCTGAGTTTCGAAATCACAAGACATCTGGAGAAGATTGCTGGGAAAGATTATACATTCTCGCAAATGAATATTTAATATTTTCAATATTAATAAATTATATTTGTTTTGTATACAATTACTTGATTCTGAATTACAAGAAGAGGATCAAAACATGAAGGGAGGGTAGGTGCGCCCCCAATGACCCAACACCCCCTCATCCCATCCCTCCCCTCCCCATGTGTGTGTGTGGGGAAGGGTGGGGGGTGGGATGAGGGAGGTGGTGGGACAAAGGTGGGGGCGCACAGGGGGATGAGGGGGTGGGGCTTGTGTGGGAGGGGCTTGTGTGGGCGGGGCTTCGGTGGGGCTTGTGTGGGCGGGGTGTGGGTGGGGCTTGTGTGGGTGGGGCTTGTGTGGGAGGGGTTTATGTGGGCGGGGCTTCGGTGGGGCTTGTGTGGGCGGGGTGTGTGTGGGCGGGGTTTATGTGGGTGGGGCTTGTGTGGGAGGGGTTTATGTGGGTGGGGCTTATGTGGGCGGGGCTTCGGTGGGTCTTGTGTGGTCGGGATGTGTGTGCGGGGTTTATGTGGGTGGAGCTTGTGTGGGAGGGGTTTATGTGGACAGGGTTTATGTGTGTGGAGTTTTTGTGTGGAGCTTGTGTAGACAGGACTTATGTGGGAGGGGTTGATGTGGGCAGGGTTTATGTGGGCAGGGGCGAATGTGGATGAGGTTTGTGTGGATCAATGGATGGGTGGAGAGATGGGTGGATGGGTGGATGAGTGGAGCTTGTGTGGATGGGTGGATAATTTTTTAATTAAATAAACATGTTGTGTGTGGGGGAACTAATTAACTAATCACTAATTATGTGAATATGGGTGGAGCTTGTGTGTGTGTGGAGCTTGTGTGGAGCTTGTGTGGAGCTTGTGTGGAGCTTGTGTGGAGCTTGTGTGGGGTTTGTGTGGGAGGGGTTTATGTGTGTGGGTGTTGTGTGGGTGGAGTCAAAAAGGGGCGGAGTCAAAAATTTCAATTTATTGGAGCTTGTGTGGGGTTTGTGTGTGGTGGGTTTGTGTGGGGCTTGTGTGGGCGGGGTTTGTGTGGGTGGGGCTTGTGTGGGTGGAGTCAAAAAGGGGCGGAGTCAAAAAATTTCAATTTATCTTTGTCTTTTGTAATTCCTGTGAATAAAATGAACCTAAAATCTCTTCCCCTTCCAAATCATATATTTTATAAGTCCAAGGAACTGTATCTATTACATCAACAATTTTAAAAAGTTCTTTCGTCCATCGTTCAGTAAAACCCTTTTCAAAATGAGATTTCCACCTATATATTCTTACGATATCACCAACTTTGAACTTAGGTTTTCTGACATTAATCTCTTTTTCATATTTTAATTTTGTAAATGTTTCTGATGGCTTCATATTCGTTGACGTGTGAATCGTGTCATTATACTTATCCACAATATCCTGAATAAAAGATAACCATTGTTGTGAACCGAGTTGTGTGAATTTTTTATATAGTCTCTCTTTTAAGGTACGATTAAAACGTTCAACAACAACTGCCTTCCCTTCATTAAAGGTACTGTATAATGTAATACTGTTATTTTTTAGAAAATTCATAAATGTCTTGTTATAAAACTCTCTACCCTCATCAGTCCACAATTTTTTAGGTTTTCTCTTACTTTTATTAAATATCTGTTGAAAAGCTAACATAAGAGTATTACCTGTTTTGTTTTTTAAAGGGACAACCCACGCATATCTACTCCTCAAATCAATAACGGTTAAAGCATACTTGTACCCCTTATCATTATTGAGTTCAATCAAATCAGCAGACCAGATATAATCAACTTCCTTGGAATAAACTTTCCTTCTCTGAAACTTTGTGAATATTGGTTTATGTAATTCATCAGCTAATTGCTCTTCAGTCTTAATGGCATCATTAGAGCCTATGAGTTTTTGAATTTCCAAGTCCAAGTTTCAATTTAGCACTAATCATCTTCTTCACGATGAACCTATCAACTTTTTCTCTCAAGGTTGGATTTTGTATCAGAGACAAATTATACAACATTTCTCTATCGGCTTCATGCTTTTCTTCCAACGTTGTGGTATTCCCATAATCAATATCGTGTCTCATGCACACTTCATCAACTCTATTGATTGGTTTACTCCAGGATTTAGGATTGTCTGCCTCATCTAATCTTTTATCCAAGTTTGTGCCTGGACCACAGAAAGAATACCCTGGAAGATGTAATTCCCCTGGTATTCCAGTAGTTGTAAATTTACTTCCTGATAAAAACTTTTGTATATCTCCTCCGAGTTTGTGTTTGGAGATAAATTGATTTTTTTTGAACCACACACCGAACATATACCTTTTTGGATAACCCTGTTATTTTTACTTTTAATATATGAAATATTTTTAGTATTAGTTTTCTTTTACATTTGAGACAATAACTCATTTATTTATGTGAAAAAGTCCTGCAGAGTGCAAAAACCTTTTTAGTTTCCAACATGCACATTTGAATCTTAATTTTTAAAACATAAAGAATCCTAAGAAATGCCTTCACTCTCTCCTCCATTTATTTAAGAAAAAACTTGAATTAAAATGAATAGCTTGACGATGTCAATAGTCTTGAAGAAAATATTGCAAATAGACTTGTCAATTCTTTGTTTTCCTCCTCGGTGGGTTGAGTTATTTTCTGTAATACCGCCAATCTTTTTTGAATCTCACTGGTTTCCATATTTTGATATTTATTTTGTCTCGCTCTTTCCTCCCTCTCCTCCCTCTCTCTCTTCTCTTTTTCCTCCTTCTCTTTCTTCTCCCTCTCCTCCTTCTCTCTCTTCTCTTTTTCCTCCTTCTCTTTCTTCTCCTTTTCCTCCTTCTCTTTCTTCTCCCTCTCCTCATTCTCCTTTTCCTCCTCTTCCCTCTCTTCTTCAACTCCTTCCTCATCCCTTACTATCCTTGAATCGTTTACACCCCATAGAATATTATACATATATTCATCAGGATTTCTTGTTATTCCTGCATCGAAAATAATTTTTTTACAACAGGAAACCAATAAAATTTCTTTTGAATTTCTAAAAGAGCCTTACCTTTTCTTAACTTTATAATTTTTTCATTATTTAACATTCTAATTAAATCTAAAGTTGTCGGTTTATCAACATCAGCATAATGCCAATCTTTTATTGAAAATACCTCATTCTTATGTTGTAGAACATATTTATTAAAATACCGAATACCCTTTTCTTGAAGGTATGCTTGGACACAGAAATGATAATTTTCTTGAAGCCTTCTTGCTGTCATTTATGTATTAGAAATATATGTTAGAATAATATTATGGCACGAAACACCTCCCCATCTTCCCATAGTTAAATCATTTTGTATTTCCTTACTTATTATATATAATCCTGTTTTTTCTGTTTTCATGAGATAAACAAGGGCAAAACCATTATTATATTTACCCTTATTAAATTCTTTTATTTGTTGTTTACTAATCGTGGACCCACAAAACTCATTCTCGATACCAAGTGGATAATATTCTTCCTTACGAGACTGATTTAATTGTTCCAGGTCTTCGAGGTTAATTTTAAATGACCAATTATACCCTAAATCATTCATATCATACCCCCATTGTTCTATTCTCATACAAACGATACGCCCTTCTTTATAAAAATTTATTTTAATTCGAACTGTGAATTCTGTATGACCTGGAGATAATATCAACACTTCTGTATCTTTGGAATACACAGCCGTTTTATTTAAGTATATATATTGTGATAAATCGCTTAATCTCACCAAGTCATTCGCGTCAGTTGGGCTTGGATAATTTTTTAATTTATAAGCATTTTTCATGTTAATATTTTTGTTTATATTATATTTATGTCGTTCAGCCTGTGCCTTTGTATAATAATTTGATAAATCAATATCCAGTTCTTGAGATACACCAAAGATAGAACCATCTTTACCAACATAAGTCATTTATATTAGATTAAAAATAATATCATAAAATTTTTTATTTTTGTTGAGTTGAAATAACACATATAGACATAATTGACCACAACACTTGGAATTTAATTCTTGGACTTGAAATGTTTGATAAACACCATTCTGTAAGAATTTTATGACTTCAACAGGTGGTGGAAGACCAAAACTATCAAAATAATATTTGTCTTGATTATTAAAAATACAAACCCAATGAGAACCGTTCCCATTATTATCTTCTAAGTTCATAATAATATTCTTTGTATGTTTCGGCACATTTCTTAATTCATCTCTCATACAAATAACCACATTTTGAATTTTTAATTTCTTACAATATTTGGCAAGTTGTAAATTTGATGTTGTATTCTTTCCAAATTCTTTCAACCACTCATCAATGCTCATTTATTTATTAGAAAGATATAATCCATTACCTCTTTTCGTTAATTTTACACCTGCTTGTGCAATAGAAGAAAGCATATCTCCAACTAACAATCTCGCTTTATCAGGCAGACCTTCAAGTTTTTCAGCAAAATCTACAATTACGCCACTTCCACTAATTTGTTTCTCCAACTCTTTGTTATGTCTTTCCAATTCTTTTTGAGCCTGGAGTTGAGCCTTCCTTTCGTTGGCAGTTTTCACCGCTGTTGAAATACCACCCGTCAATGCTCCAACCGCACTTAAACCAGCAAATAAAGGAATTAGAAATGGGAGAAATCCTCCACTCGTCTCTCTTATTGAATATTTTTTCAACATTGGTTTTGTCATTTTAATTTTAAGTGAGCCAGTGTCATTCAAGATTTTAACCTGTTCTCTTGTGAGCAAAACATCAATTCTTACTGCTCCTTTTCTCTGAATTGTATTAACGTTAATTGTACAAGGCTTTTGATTTTGAACACAAGATGATAGTTTATGAAGATTGATTTGATTAACATATACCCCAGTTGGTACTTTGCCACTCATTTATTTAACAAAAAATTATGTGAGACTAATCATCACACCATTATCTGTATTAATCTGCAATTCTGTTTCTTCCAAAAGCAAACAATATGTATCAACTTCTTCACTCTCTCCTCTTTCAATGTATAGGGAAGTATCCACTCGATTAGACTTTATAGTTTCCTTTTGTGCGCTCAGGTCAAACGCATAGATTGTATACAAACTTTTAAATGCTGTCATATCCAAAATAGGTTCTTTATTTCCATTACTTTCACACACCTTTTGGTAAGACTTGTATGCTTCAGCAAAATCATTTTTTTCCCAATTAATTTCCAATCTATCTCGTGGATAAAATGTTCCATCTAGAGAAACGCGAAGTTGTTTCACCTTAGCATTATCACTCAATGCATTATTCTTATCAGTCGCAGTATCACCATCTGGCTTTTTAAAAATGATCCACAGATATCGTGGCTTTCCTTCCAGAACACCCAAATTCCACGTGTAAGTAGTTTGATTGAGTTTAACGTGTTGACATCTTCTTTTGAGGTATGATACACTGAGTGGTTTCTTTGAGTTAAGTCTTCGATTCAACATCTCTTCTGTTTTAAGATTAGGAGTATATTCACTGATATACCAACTCATCTCCTCAATTACAAATTTATTCTGATCACCAAAAGCATTACCAACACCAAAAAGCAATCTATTTTCATTATCATTCCTTTGTAGTTGAAATCTAATTTTAAGACCATACAGAACTTTATCATGATCACAAAATCCAAATATACCTTTAAGAGGAACCGCCACAGTAAAACTATTTTCTGCTTTTGTATCATCATTATACGCTCCTTTCCTTTGAATATATCCAGGGTCTGTGTTTGTTCCCGTTGACATATCAGGAATAAAACCTTCGACAGACCCCTTTCCCATTCTATCACTGAATGTATAGAGTGTAAATTTTATCATTTCAGATACAGCAGAGACATAATCAACCGCTTCAACTTCTTGTGTTCCAATATACAAACGCACACTATCAAACATTTTCCAGAAGAAATCATTTACAAGTGTAGCGTTTGTGTTATTCCCAGCTTTAGTGAATTTAAATTTACACAACAAGAAACTTTCGGAGAGATTCAAATAGGTTTGTTGATTATTTATTTCAAAACTTTTTGTACCATTCGTATTCCAGTCTGTTCCAGTTATTGCATTTACCTTGAAGTAATCTTCTTTTTAGTGGAGTTTGAGATAATAATAGTATCATCCAAATCATAGATACTATCAATTGCTTCCATACTTGTATTTATTTAGGAAAAAAGATGTTAAAACTTTTGAAACCCTGATCCAAGTATTTGAATTATTTTCTGTCTTTCTTGGGGGCACAACTGAGTTTTGCCTTTCTTAATTTCTTTTATTGCTTGTAATTTATGAGATTCCTTCTGAGCATCTTTTATACTCTTTACAGCACCTGCTACATTTCCCACAGCAGAAGCAGTTGAACCAATTAGATCTTTATGTTTAAGAATAGTTGAACCAATACCCATGAGAGTATCAATTATCCCATCTCCTCTAAATTGATGTCCAACACCCCTTTGTCTCTTAGGTTTATAGTATCCTCTACCAAGATACATACCTTCACCCTTGTAGTATGGGGAAAGGAACATCCCATCCCCTGTAATTATTTTATATTTTCCCAACTCGTGTTTCCTCATAATAACCATCGTATTTATTTATTGGAAAACTTCACGTAGGTGAATTCTGATGGATATAACTTCTCCATTAAAAGAAATCACACGATTATCTTGGTCGGTTATCCTAAAATTTACTCTGTGTATGGTTTTTCCTGACACAGGTAGATAAACCAAATTTTTAGGTTCCATATTGAATTTATAACCAATTGGGGTTGAGTATGCACTGAATGAAAATATTGTATTTGTTTTTTTTCCATCATTATAAGCACCATCAATCAAATCACAGTGAATTAACACCGAATTTATTCCTGAGGATATTTGAATGACATTATCACTGTAAAACGTCCCATTAGTTTCAATCTTTTTGAGGAGAAACCCAATAACTCTCTAAATGAATTATCAATTGTGAAATCAACCTTGTAGTTATTTTTAACTTTAATCGTTGATTTTGAAGTATGTTTTTGAATGTTTATAACAATATTTTTTGGTTCATCACCCTGTTCTTTCATAAGACGAGCAATTTCGGAAGATATTTGAGAAATCTCATATGTGAGACTGTTATCGTTTTGTATCCACTTCCGGGATTATAACTAAACTTGTCATTTTTATCAGTTATATTAAATAAGGTATTATAAGTTTCCATGGACAATAAAGATGCCTCATATTCTTTTGTTGTGTCAAGTTGTAGTGGGTATGGGAATGAAGATGTGTGGTCGCTTGTTGTGAAATTGAAACTAAGGATTGTGCTTCTCATCTTATTTAATATGAGATAAAATGTCTTTATATTGATATTTATTAATTATTTTCATGTTCATCAACTGGTCTAAAATGGCTGATGCTTCATTAAAACAATTGTTATTTCCAGCCTTCTGACTGCCTAACAACAATAACAGTCTATTAACTAATTGCGATGGGTCATTTGGAAGAAAACTAACACCTGAACCAAGGATACTTAAAGCCTGAATAATGTGTTTCTCCTTCTCATTCTTCCTACTTTTACCAGAAAGAATAACCTTATAATTTAGAGTGTTCAGCAAATCAATATATACTCTATCATCATTATTTTCCATATCCAATGGTTTATCAATATACTTTGATTCATCCTTCACAGTTGAACCTTGTCTTCCATCTTTTGTGAGAAGAAACATTAATCTCGGAGTTAGTTTAACAGGGGTTGAGCAGAACTTAAGAACCTTAATTCATCATTAAATATCAATACCTTTTCTTGAACAAGATGAAATATTGCTGGTTGTTCTGTTGGAATGAGTCCTGCTTTGGTTTTTGAATCCGCTGAATATTCATTGTTTTGAACAGCATTCACAATATAATCAGGGGTTGATTAATCTCTTCCAGTTGTTGAAATAAACCTTCATCATGTTCTAATTCTCCAATATGCTCTAATTCTTCCTCCGTCATTTGACTGAAATCTTTCAACATTTGGAGCTTTCTGGGAGTATATTCTACTGTGGGAACTGTGGAAACATCTTTCATTTTTTCTTGGGAAGTTTTTAAAAGTGGTTTAAAAAATTTCTCTTGTTTTCTTTCAAATGCTTCTTCGCCCGTTAGTTTCTGTCTGCGTTTCTTCTTTATGTCTTCCTGTTGTTTTACAACTTTTGAAACCAACTCTTGATGTTCCTTAAATCTTCTTGCTCTTTCTTTTACATCCATTTATTTATTGTAAAATATCATTTAATGAATTGTAAAGATCAACAGGGAAATTTTCCTTTTCTTCATCATTCAAGTAGATGTGTTCAAATAAATCCTTTTCTTTAAATATTTCATCAAATTCTTTATTAACATTAATGCGAGTTGTAATTTCTTCTTCACTAATACTTGCATCTCTGCTTTTCATACGTTTGCGTTGAGTTTCTTCATCAACATCAAAACCGAATGATAAAATCTTCACTCCACTCAGATGTTTAATAATTTGTCTCGTTCCTTCTGGATTAGTTTCTAATATCCCAACACCACCAGATTTTAGTTTCCTTAACTCACTCTTACAATGTGAATATTTTGTTGTACCAAGAGAAACCTCCTCAAACATTTGACCTTCATTCCTCAATCGCATATGTTCCTCCACTGAAATATAGTGATAATCTTCACCTTTTACTTCTCCAGGTCTTATTGCTCTAGTTGTTGTTGATACAATGCGTATCACGGGGTGTTTTTTAAGTAAATTTACAATATTCTCATTTGTACTACACAAGAACCTTGATTTATGAAAGTTTTTTCCAGAAGCAGATTTACCCACAAGATTTATAATAATAGTTGTCATTTATATATGTAATTGTTTATAAAACAAAAAATATATCCCTTAATATCTCATCTTGTTTCACAACAATATATTTATATTTTTCAGTCGTGTGCTTCATATAATCCTCAAATTTCTTTTTACTACATAATGTAGAACAATTATCTCTCCAAAAATTATTGATATCTATTGAATTTAACTTGAATAAAATAAAAGTATTAGCATTGTTTCTGATGGAACGACGAGGAAGTTGAAAGTACGATTGACTAAGATAAATACAATTACAAGAAGAATGTCTCCCTCTTGTGTAGTAGCTGTCCATTACCGTTTGGTTTCTCTCATTAACACAATCATCAAAGATAACGAGGTTCTTTTTTGATTTATCCAAATCTTGGGGAGACGGTATATCATCCGTATTATCACTAAGAATACAAGTTATAGGATTTGATTTCTTTTTACATCTCTGTGTATCACAAAATAGTTGAATTATATCTTCAATGTTATAATCATTTGGGTTTTTTTGACGTTTAAATAAACCGATTATATCTTCTTTTTGAAGACCAGCATTAAAACCTTGTGAGAGTAGTTGATACTCTGGTTGAAAACTCGACTTTGTGAAAATTATTAAATTGTCATAATCTAAAAAGTTGGGAGTGAGGAGCATTTTTAAAAGTAAGCAGGTTTTTCCACATCCACTTGAACCAACTATGAGACATCTTAATGAATTTGGGAGATTTTTATGGTTGTTAAATTTTATCTTATTTTCCAAAATAGGTAAAAAATCATTCATTTATATATTTGAAAAACAGGTTATTTAATTTATTATTGGCTTTTTTAGAAACTCTATATTTTATCCTAAGTTCAGGTTTAATTTCAAGATAATCCATTATTTTATTTATACAATATCTTGTGTTGATATTTCCCTGAAAATTACATCCATGAATAATATACAACAACAATCCTTTGAACATTTCTCTTATACGTTCAGTTTCTTCCCTTGTAAGGAAAGGTGTGTTATCATCCTCATACTTTACATTCATTTCTCTAATCAATCTTGTAAAGTAATTCATTTTTGGTGTAAATCTAAAAGAATTATTTTCCTTTTTATATTTTTTATTATCATTAATTAGAAGATAATCACAGAATATACATTGTTTATAGGCTTTTGACTCTGTGTTTAATCCCCGTCTTTCACACGCAGGACAATTCTCAAATTTGTCATATGGAGAATCAGGAAAGTCTAGCATATTTATAAAGTAAAACTTTACTTAAACTGAAATTCATCTATACTTTCAGTTGTATATTACCATCGATATCGATATACTTTTTTCATTATCAGATTCAACGACAACATTTTTTATATTAAAGGTAATTTTAAAATTATCGTTAACTACTATTGAACGAAATGTCATTTCACCTGATATATTAACATCCTTTATTTCATCAGGATTTACATCTTTAGGGTTGTTGAAAAAAATACAAATTTCTCCTTGCATATTACAGATGGTCTTATCTTTTCTTTCTAAAGCTTCATCCATAAGGTTTTTGTTCTTTGATACTTTTTCTTGTTTCATTGCTTTTTCTAGTTTTGAATATATTACTAGAAGGAGAGGAGAAACTTTTGTTAGAGATACTTTAATTGATGTTCTACCAGGTATACTAAAAGCCCTTCCACTGAAGGAAATTGAAGAACTCATATTATTTACCATAATAGTTTTTATCCAATAGTTGTTATATTTATCTTTGTTCAATTTTACATCCTTGACATATTTCTCAGTATCTTTAACAGATGAAGAGATTGATTGAAACTTGTCTTTTGTGTCTTGAAACATTGTATTTATTAAGTGAAAAAGTTGGAGGATAAAATGGTTTTAAGCACAGATTCACCTGTAAAACAAACGAAATTTTCATCAAGAAAATTTTAGTTTAAGCAAAGTTTTATTCTATAAATATGGTGAATACAACGTACTGCGATGTTTGTAATCACGAATATAAACATTATAGAAAACACCTCCGAACCAACAAACACACATTTAATCTGTTTCATAAAATATCTCCTCTTGAGTTGGAAAGAAAACATTGTGATATCTGTTCAAAGGATGTTTTGAAGAGTAGTTATAATAAACATCTTCAATCACAAAAACACAAGAAAAATGAGTTTAAAGTAAAGGGAGACTATTATATTGAAAACACTGATGGGGCATTTAAAGGGCATATAAAAATAAGGATTTTTCAATTTGGAGAACCCGGTCCATCATCAATAGCTGAATCAATTGAAATAGTGAAACCTGATGTTGAAAATTTTATTAAAAAGACATTAAAAGAAATGAAAACTTTAAAGTTTTATATGGGAGTGAAAATGAATATGAAAAGACAAGATGAAGAACAAACTCCTTATATGAGAACAGATCTTCATTTTATAACATCATTTCAAGATTTTTTGAATAGTGGGGTTTATGAAGAACTATCAAGACAAGAGGAGGATGTTGATAATACAGTGGTAGGAAGTGGATTCAATATTAAAAAAATCATCTTTTTAGATATACACATTCTAAAAATCAAACCCTCTTAAAGCTTCTTCTTATATTGAATTACCAAAAGAAATAAAACTAAAGAAGGCAGTTGTTAATATTAAGAACAATGATAATAAATGTTTTCTCTGGTCTGTTCTTGCTCACTTACATCCACCAAAATGTAATTCAGAAAGAGTAAAACAATATATGAAATATGAGAATACCTTGGACATTAAAGATTTTAAATTCCCAATGCCACTAACAGATATTCCTAAATTTGAGAAAAAGAATAATCTTTCTATTAATGTATATGGATTAACGGATACAAACAAAGTTCAAATATTAAAAATTTCAAACAACTATAAAAATGAAGAAACACACATTGATCTTTTATATTTTAGTGTTGGAAAGAATTCACATTACACATACATCAATAATTTATCAAGATTAATCTCTTCTCAGGTATTCAGAACAGCAAACAAAATATATCCTTGTAAGCGATGTCTTAATTCATTTCATACAAAAGAACGATTAGAACAACATTCAAAATATTGTAGTAATCATAAATCAGCTGTAATTACAATGCCTAAACCTGGTGAAAAGATTTCTTTTGAAGATTATAATAAATCTATCATGCACCCATTTGTGATATACGCTGATTTTGAGTGTATCCTTAAAAAGATAAATACTGCTTCTCCTAATCCAAAAGAACCATATACAAATAAATATCAAAAACATATTCCTTGTGGTTTCTGTTATTATATCAAATCATCTGTTGGAGAAAAGTATAACAAACTTGAACATTATCGTGGAAAAAATGCTTCACAAGAGTTTGTAAAACGATTAGAAAAGGATTGTATAAGACTCACTAAATTAATGAAAGAAACAAATGAACCGATGAAATTAACCAAAGAAGAAAAATTAGAATTTAGAATGAACAATATCTGTCATATTTGTGAGGGGGAAATTAAGGAGTCTAAAGTTAGAGACCATTGTCATCTTACTGGTAAATATAGAGGTCCCGCTCATTCCTGTTGTAATCTTAATTATAAATTACCTTCTTTTATTCCAGTCTTTCTTCACAACAGCGCCAACTATGATACACATCTATTTATAAATGAACTTTCAAAAACACCAGGGAATATTTCTGCCATAACAAACACAAGTCAAAAGTATATTTCATTTTCAAAAATGATATTCACAAAACCTTTAACTCGTATTAGGTTTCTAGATTCTTACAAGTTTATGGGAACACCACTAGCCTACCTCGCATCAAATCTAAGCTCCACGGACTCTTTTCCAAATCTTAATTCATTCTTTCCAAAAGAGGAAATTCTCACTAAAGAGGAAATTCAGATTAAAGAGAGAATTCAAAGTAAAGAGGAAACTGTAATTAATGAAGAAATTCTAACTGAAGATGAAATTCTAATCATAAAGAAAATTCGAACAATGAATGAAATTCTAACTAAAGAGGAAATTCTGATTAAAGATGAAATTCTGATTAAAGAAGGAATTCTTACGAGAGAGGAAATTCAAACAAGGAATGAAATTCAAAGTAAAGAGAAAATTCTTACAAGTAAGGGAATTTATCCTTATGATTATATGGATTCATTTATGAGATTTAAAGAAACACAACTTCCATCAAAAGAAAGTTTCTATAATAACCTTTATGAAGAAGAGATAAGTGATAAGGAATATAAACACGCACAAGAAATATGGAAATTATTTAAGATAAAGAACCTTGGAGAATATCACGATTTATATCTAAAAACAGATGTTTTATTGTTAGCTGATGTGTTTGAGGCTTTTAGAACACTCTGTCATAATAAAAATTGTTATGGATTAGACCCTGCCCACTATTTCACAGCTCCTGGTTTAGCTTGGAGTGCAATGTTGAAAATGACAAAACAAGATATAGATTTAATCAGTGATGTGGATATGCTTTTGATGATTGAGAAGTCCAAGAGAGGGAGCAAACGAGCTGGGAGGGGGTGCAACGGCTGACAGGCCCGCGGTGGAGGCGGGTGAAAAAATAATTCGGGGGGCGTGTTGGGCGAGGGTCGTGACGATGACCGAAAGGGAAAAATTAAATGGGGAGACCAAAACGTGTGAGACGAGACACGAGGTGACGACAACGGAAATAATAGTTGAGACAAGGGAGGTAAAGGGTGAAGAGGTGACCGAGTTGGCAGAGACACGGGAGATGGGAACGATAGAGGGAAGACTGCACGATGAAGACGGGGTAAGTGACGCACACACACACACGGAGGTAGTGGAGGACAATGGGGGTGAGCTGGTGGACTGGGTAGAGACCCAGTGCGAGCACCTGGATGGCCTCCTCCAGGAACGAGGGGAGGGAGTATGCCCCCTTGAGTCGAGTCACGACCAGGTGAGTTCGGTCGTGCTTTGCGAGGTTGAGGGGAGGAGTGCTGCGAACGGGTGCTTGGAGAGCTTGGGGGGTATAGAGGCCCCGTAGACCCTTGTGGGGACACAAATCCCCAGTGTGGTTGTCCCTGTGTGTGTGGTGCAAGGCGTGAGTGCGTCCCCGTGTGTGGAAGCGACCCCGTGTGTGAGTGGTGTGGTGGCGATGGTGCCAGGGTACGTGCTTCCCAGCACGTCGTGTGTGGGTGAGGCACCGTGTGTGAGTGAGGCCGTGTGTGTGGATGAAACGGCCAGTATGAGTGAGGCACCGCGGGTGAGTGCCCCCGCGTGTGTGAGTGAGGCACGGAGTGTGGATGAGGCACCGCGGGTGAGTGCCCCCGCGTGTGTAAGTAGTATGGTTTGTGTGAGTAGTGAGGCACGCGTGAGTGAACGGCCGAGTGCAAGGGAGACCGTGTGTGTGAGAGAGCGGTATGTAAGGGAGATGTCGGTGGGCATGCGGGAGCACGCAGCCGCGTCTCCCGGTGTGATTGTAATGGAATGGAGTGTGAGCGTCGTAACACGCGGGAGTGCGTGTGTGGAATGGAGGCGACGACGGCGACATGTAAAGAAAGAAAGCCGAGTAGCGGCTGTAGTTGTTTCGGGGACCGTGCCGGGTTCACCCAGCAGTGAGCACGAAGTCCGTGCTGTGCAACGCACGAGACCCCCACGTGCTCGCTTGCGGGAATGAAGTCCCGGTCCGGAAACGCACGCGGTGGATTTGCCGATCCCGCGGACGGACAAAGTTTAGGCAGGATAACGGATTTGGACCGGACGGGTTCTCCACGCGATCGTGTGTGTTAAGCTCCAACGGGCAAAGCACATGTGTTCGCGTGGGGAACCCCTCGAGACGTGGGGCTTGTGTTTTTTTTTATGCGCACGATGACGTCATGGCTGCACGTGGGGTTGGAATCCGGCAGGAGGGGTATCCCTGCCGGATGGTACCGTCCAAGGAGGGACGAGGAACACGTGCAGCTGCATGACGTCACGGGCAGGTGCAAAGTGCGCGAGTTGCCGCGCTGGTGCTGCGCATGAAAAAAAAAAAAAAGCAAGCCTCACTTTCGGGTGCACAGGATTCCTGGGCAAGGGGTGGAAGACCCCCTTGGCTAGGGCACAGGATGGAAACTAGTTAGGGGGAAGGGTTAGCTTAGTTAGACCGGCTCCATGGGGCAGGGGTAAGTCCTCATGGGGCCCGTGGAATGGATTAGTTAGAGGGATTGTAGCCAGATTTAGGTTGGGAAATAAAATGATTTTTATGATTTAGAGACAGTGACAGACTTGTGAATGTGTAGAGTTGACGTAGTTTAGCTACGTAGGTTAAAAGGAACGTGCTATAGTAAAAGGGACGACGTGGGAGCACGAGTTCGTTAGGGGATGCAGTTAGAAGGATGGCAGAGTTCAGCGGTGAGTGTGTTGAAGAGTTGGTGAGTTGTGAGGTGAGTACATGATGAGTGAGTGAGGCCAGCGGGTCTGTGTGAATGGAGTGAATGGGGAATGCATGGTGCGATGAGTGATTGGGGGGAGGAGTGACTCCCGCCCAAGGGACCCCGGGGTCAGTATAAAGTGAGTTCGGGGGTTAGTCAAATTGAAAAATGGAGGTTGTTTTGTTGTTGGTGGGAATGTAGGCTCGAAACCCATTTGGAGGGGTGCAGGAGCCCTGTTGACGGGCTTGGGAGCGTGGCTGCGAAAGGTGAGTATCGCTGAGTGGGTACCCCGGGCACCAGGCTAGTCGGCCGTGGTAGGCCAAGGGCCCATGGGGGGCCGGGATAGCGTAGTGGGCACGGGTGCGCCTGCTTGGTGCGGGGGCCCGGGGCGCCATTAGCTGCGTGGGCAGTGTTGTGGGCAAGGGTGACCCTCGGAAAGGGGCCTGGGAAGCCAGCCTGCCACGTGTGCGTTTCAGGGGAGGTGCCATGGGGGCACTCCCCGGTGTTAGGGATGTGGTAGGCTCGGAGGCAGTGTAGTGCCCGGGGTGCCATCGTCGGAGAATCGGCAGAGGGTCGTGCCTGCCAAAGGAGGCCACGTGTCCCAGCCATGAGACCGTGTGAGGGCACGGAGAGAAAATTGGGGGGCGAGGCCCGAAATTGTGAGGACACCAACACAGGCGACGGGAATCTGGGTTGTTAGAACCAATAGTTTAAGCGAGAGGCGCTTGTTGAAAGCCCCGGGGTAGTTTAACAGTTAAATGGTTAGGGTAGATTAGGAGATGTACCCCTCCGCACCATCCATCCCCTCGCTGTCGTTGTGGGCCGCTGGACCCACTTTGGTTATAGATCGCTGAACTCTGGGGAGGCCATTCTGAGGCTTCGTTGGGCCTCGACACAGGACGCTAGCTCTCCCTTGTTCCCCTCCGGGAAGGGAACGTAGGGGTTGGGAGTAGGCTCGGTGACAGAATAGGTTAGCCGAACAAGGACAGTACAGGGGGTTAGGGGACGATTTATAGTGGGGAAGTAAAAGAAAAAAAAAATAATAATAAAAAAATAAGTTGGGACTAAATTGGGGTTTGGACAAATTAAGGGAGTGGGTATGTACAGTGACAGGCAAAGGCGATAGGTTGGGAGGGAGACAGGTAGGTAGGTATGAGCCCACCTTCCAAGTGGCCAGCACCACCGCACTCCCTCCACCAACCTCCACTGAACGGCAAAAGCTGGCCAGCTTCATCTGCTGGCTGTGTTGCTGCAAGGCCTGTGCCGGCCCACTTCATCGGCAGCTGTTGTGTGCTGCAAGGCCTGTGCCGGCTGGATCGTCTGCAGCTGCTGTACTTCAAGGCCTGTGCCGGCCAGTTCATCTGCCGGCTGTGTTTGCCTGTAACGGCCTTCTTCTGCGGGCTGTGTTTGCCTGCTTGTCTTTGCCATGCCATGCCCACTGCCCATGTTCACCAGCCCCGTTCAATTTTTG
Source organism: Eptatretus burgeri (assembly GCF_056783735.1). Classification (NCBI taxonomy): domain Eukaryota; kingdom Metazoa; phylum Chordata; class Myxini; order Myxiniformes; family Myxinidae; genus Eptatretus; species Eptatretus burgeri. The sequence continues at coordinate 42,939 of NW_028222036.1, forward strand.
CTTTGCCCCCCCCCTGTTCATTGCCATGTGCGCCAGGATCAAGGCAACAGTTTGCAAGCTGCAAGAACTGCCCTGTTGGCAGCTACAACACGGGCCTGCAGTGGCGGCCCGTGCACCGTGTTTGTGTTCATCCATCCATTCGTTGTGCTCATTGCGTGTGCCACTTGAGCTGGCACGGAGACTACGTTTGTGTAGCCCATGCACCGTTGTGGTTCACTGCGTTCAGTTCAAAAGGGAAGGCCTTTGACTGCGTGTGAGCAGCCAGCCACGTTCCCTGTCACCTGCATTGTTTTGAGCCAGAGACTGCATGCGAGCAGCCTGGCTCCCTGATAACTGCTTTTCTTTTGCAGAGTTCATTGATCCTGGGCCATGGTTTAGTGTAAAATTTGTAAGTTAAGGTTAAGATGTACTGTAAATATGAGTGCGCCCCCCGGCATGTTTGTCTTAGCGCCGGCAATTTTATTTAAGTCGTCCGTGTGAGTGAGTTTGTTTAGGTAGTTACGCAGCCCTCAGGTTATTTATTTTGGGGACACGAATACCATGAATGTCGCACTCAGGGATCCGTAGGTAAAATGTACTAGGGGAAAACTACACATGATGGCACACGAAAATTTGATGACTCGGGACGAGTCTGTAAAAAGGAGGGGTAGTGTTGTGGTTGACCAAATTCGCAAACCACCATTCAGGTCCCTTCGGTGAGATATCTCGGTAAGTATATGTGTAGTTAGGCCCAAACCCGTTGTCTAGAGGGAATAAATGTCATTCATGTGTGCTGCGACTCTTCAGGATAGCCGTTTTTCTTTTACTATCTTTATTTTGGACCAACCGCCATGATTGCCACCGCCAACCACGTCTCAACGGTCGTCACATCAACCACCCACCACAACGCCGCTTCACCACAACGGCCACGACCTTTCCCGTCACACCTCGCAACCGTCGCATCGCCACCGTTCTTGCGCCGCTTGTGGGTACCGGTATTGGACTCGTGCAGGGCGCGCGCCGAACAGTGTGTACAAAACCACGGATTTTCCGCTCCAAAAACGGATCAAAAACGACACGCGCCCACTTTTGTTCCGTCCAATCGGTGAGCGAGGGGCGATTTGGCCCCGCCTCCAGGGCGTTGGAGGGCGGTCGCTATATGCAAATTCATGGATCAAAATGCATTCACGCCCACTTTTTCTCGGGCCAATGGGGAGCGAGGTGAAAGGTCGAAGGCAGGGGGTCAAAGGCGAAGCCACGGGGCTTATATGAGCGGCTGCGTTCGTCAGAAAAGGGTTGGTCGTCGTTGGTTGGTCGTCGTCGTCGTCGTGTGCGTTGGAGTTGAGTGCAGTTGAGGAGTTCGCAGGAGGAAGAGTTCGGAGTTGGAGTCTGAGCGAAGAGGACCGAGCTGTGGAGAGGCGGCGGCGGCGAAGGCAGACGAGGGGGTGCTCGCGTCGGTGCCGGGAGCTGCACACCAGGGAGGCCGACGGCGCGACCTGGTCGAGGTGGAGACGCTCGTCGCGGGACCCGAGACAGAGTAAAAATCCTCCTTTCCCCGAGCATCAGCAACCCCCTTCTGTTTCCCCCCGCGCTGAGATAGTGCGACCAAGGGGGCCCCCTTCCCACCCCCTACCAGACACTGTCCGCGAGGCCCACGGAGTTGAGGCACCACCGCCGCTCCGCGTCTCATCACCAGACGGGTAGGCCCGACACGGTCTCGGCCCCAGGCCCGCCTACCCCTCATCCTGGAGGGTGGTTCTCTTTTCTTTTGCTTTGGGAATGTGTGTTGTCTGCGCCGTCTGTGAAGTAAAATTGTATAAGTGTTGCCGTGTGCTCGCGTAATCGGTATTAGATCTGCATTGTCGCATTTGCTTTTTGTCTTTTTTTCTATGTGCTTTTGGTGGAATTGTATATGTGTGCTTTCCGTTCATCGCGAATAAATGTGCTTTATGTTGAACTGCTTTCCCGCTTCGCTTCGTCATTTCTCTCATTGAATCCTCATCTTGCTTCACGTAAAGGGTTGGTAGTGGGCTGAATACGCCCGAAAATTAATGAGGCCGACGATAACACCGCTCGGTTATCCCGATAGTACGGAACGGGTCGCATAAGTGGCCCGTGTCCGAAGTCGACCTGCGGCGAGGTGCGATCGCCCGGTCTACCCTCCGTGTGGGTACTTAGGTAGGTCGAATTTGGCGAGCAACCCTATCCCACGCGGGGGCCGATTGGCTCGATCGTGGTGAGACCGAAAGGTCCACCCGTGACTGGTTCCCGGCGTTAGTCCGAGAGGGTCACGACTGGATTGTCCGTCCGGTGGGCGACGTGCCGCGATTCGAGTTACGTGGCCGTCAGCACGCCGGCGGGCGCGAATCCGTAACAATATATTTGTGTATATGTGTATATATATATATATATATATATATATATATATATATATATATATATATGTATATATATATATGTGTGTATATATATATATGTATATATATATATATATATATATATATATATATATATATATATATATATATATATATATATATATATATATATATATATATATATATATATATAAAACCAAGTCGAAAACACCAGGGGGTTGACTCAGCCTGCCATCCTTCCGAGGTCGGCGAAATGAGCACCAGTTGTACTGGGCCCGGTGTATGCCCCGGTTAGAATAGGTGTACCATATCCCTGTGTGTCGTAAGAGGCGACCAGGGTTGCGTCAGGAAGGGCATCCGGCGTAAAAACCTATGCCAAATCATTATGCGGACAACAAAATAGAGCGAAATGGAGACGGTTGGTCCGCTGTGGCGACCCCTAACGGGAGCAAGCCGAAAGAGGAAGAAGAAGATATATATGTATTTGTCCATATGTGTATATATATATATATATATATATATATATATATATATATATATATATATATATATATTTATATATATATATATTTATATGTATATATGTATGTATATATATATATATATTTATGTATTTGTGTATATGTGTATATATATGTATATATATAATATATATATATATATATATATGTATATATGTATGTATATATATATGTATGTATATATATATATATATATATATATATATATGTATGTATTTGTGTATGTATATATATGTATGTATTTGTGTATGTATATATATGTATGAATATGTTTGTATATATATATATATATATGTGTGTATATATGTATATATGTATATATATATATATATATATATATGTATATATGTATATATATATATATATATATATATATATATATATATATATATATGTATATATATGTATATATGTATTGTTGTGGTTGATGAAATTTGCAAACCACCATTCAGGTCCCTTAGGTGAGATATCTCTGTAAGTATATGTGTAGTTAGGCCCAAACCCGTTGTTTAGAGGGAATAAATGTCATTCATTCGGGCTGCGACCCCTCTAGATAGCCGTTTTTCTTTTACTATCTTTATTTTGGACCAGCCGCCATTACTACCATCACAACCACCACCAACCACGTCTCAACAGCCATCACACAACAACCACCAACCGCAACGCCGCTTCACAACAACAGCCACGACCTTTACCGTCACAACTCGCCCTCGCAACCATCGCATCGTCGTCATTCCCGCGCCGCTTGGGGGCACCGATACTGGACTCGTGCAGGGCGCGCACCGAGCAGGGGTGCAAAAACACCAGCCTTTCCGAAGCAATCGGATCAAAAACGACTCACGCCCACTTCTGTTCCGTCCTATCAGTGAGCATGGGGCGATTAGGCCCCGCCTCCAGGTGCGTCGGAGTAATATCGCTATATGCAGATTCATGGATCAAAAGCATTCACGCCCACTTTTCCTCGGTCCAATGGGGAGCCAGCCAGAGGTGAAGGGTCGAAGCTAAAGGGTCGAAGGCGAAGGAGCGAGGCCCTGGGGGCTATAAAGGGCCGCGTTCGCTCGTAGTTGAGCCAGTCAAGTGGAGTTCGGAGTTGAGTTGGGAAGAGCCAGTCAAGAGAGGAGTCGGAGAGGGCGGTTGGACGGAGCTGTGGAGAGTTGGAGAGGTGGCGGCGGCGAGGGCAGTCGAGGGGTGCTCATGTCAGAGTCGGGGAGCTGCGGAGAGGAGAGGCCGGTAACGCGACCGAGGTCGTGTTGGAGACGCTCGTCGCAGGACCCGAGCCAGGGAGATATCCTCCTTCCCCCGAGCATCAACAACCCCCTCCTGTTTCCCCCCGCGCTGAGATAGTGCGAGAATGGGGCCCCGTTCCCACCCCATACCAGGCAGTCCCAGCGAGGCCCGCGGAGTCGGGGCGCCACCGCCATTTTGCGGCTCATAATCAGACGGGTAGGCCCGACGCAGTCTCGGCCCCAGGCCCGTCTGCCCCCATCATCCTTGAGGGTGGTCCTTTTCTTTTGCTTTGAGTATATGTGTTGTCGGCGCCGTCTGTGAAGTAAAACTGTATGTGTTGCCGTGTGCTCGGTAGTCGGTGGTATATCTGCATTGTGTTTTGCTTTTACATTTGCTTTTTGTGTATTATTGTGTGTTTCTTCTTCTTTTACATTTGCTTTTGGTGTAATTGTATATGTGTGCTTTCCGTTCATCGCGAAATAAATGTGAATTATGTTGAACTGTTCCTCCCGTTTCGCTTCGTCTTTTCTCTAATTGAATCTCCATCTTACTTCACGTAAAGGGTTGGTCGTGGGCTAAAACGCCCGATAATTAATCGAACCGTCCAGGTTGACGATAACACCGCTCGGTTATCCCGATAGTACGGAACGGGTCGCTTGAAGTGGCCCGTGTCCGAAGTCGACCTGCGGCGAGGTGCGATCGCCCGGTCTACCCTCCGTGTGGGTACTTAGGTAGGTCGAATTTGGCGAGCAACCCTATCCCACGCGGGGGGCCGATTGGCACAATCGTGGTGAGGCCGAAAGGCCCACCCGTGACTAGTTCCCGGCGTTAGTCCGAGAGGGTCACGACGGGATTGTCCGTCCGGTGGGCGACGTGCCGCGATTCGAGTTACGTGGCCGCTCGCACGCCGGCGGGCGCGAATCAGCAACACTGGTGTCAGGTCGTGCGATATAAACTCATCGCCCTCCTCGCGGCACTGGTATCGGAGAACGGGAAAACGGGCTCTCCTGTCTCCAGCTAAATTCACGGGAATCGGTCCAGGGGTGAGAGGAGCGACCCCCGATTCCCTCCAAATTACGAGCGAGCTAAATTAACCCTTTACGAGAAGCAAGATGGCGTCTCAAGGCGAGCGGGAGCCGGGGTTATTAGGTATGTGTCGTCATGTAGGATCCATGGCCCAGGTCGGTTCTTTTTATAATTATAACCCCACCACTAACTGTGGTCAGTGAGAGCGGCTTGAGCACGAACTTTGCCGGCAAACGGAGTCGCACAATGGCAGGACGGAGCGGGCTGATATTAATGGCACAGCACGAGGCGTGAGCTCCCAGTCACCGGTTCAAGGCACGTGGTCACGGCATGTGCCATGGCAGGATGACTGCGAGCATTGGCAGGCTTCAGGCACAATTGGGGGATGTCTTGGAAAAGGTGAAGCGTTATGAAGAATATATCGAGGAGGTGCAACGTGGAGTGGACGAGTCACAACGGCACGCAGACGCGCTTCAGAAAAATGACGTGTATGGGGGGACACAGCGATTGGACGATTTACTGGAACGAATTCGGTGGCAAAAACATGACTTTGCCAATAGAGTCGACAAATTACGTGGGAAAAATAATTTGGTAGTGTTTTTATACCCGTCAGTTGGAATATGCGAAGAGCAAACTGAACAAAAGAATAGAGGAACAGCAGATTGGTATCTCCCAGGAAAGGAAACAATGGGAGGAAGAATGGAAAACCGAGCTTGAAAAGAAACAAAAGGAGCACGACTTGGAAGTAAAACAATTAATGGAAAAATTATTGGAGCAAGCAAGGTGGTTCAAAGAACTGGAGGAGAGAGTGAGGGAAATACAGTTGGAAGAGAAAAAATGTGAACACGATGGGGAGTTGGAACAATTGAAGGAAGAGATAAGAACAGGCAATCAGGAAAGAGAAAGCCTAGAATGGAAGATAAAAAGAGGAGAGAGACAGCTCGAGGAAAGGGCGGAGGAATTGCTGGAAAAGTCAGAACAGTTCGAAGAACTGCAGGGAGAATTGAGGGAGGAAGGAGAAAGGAAAACAAAGCTCGAAAAGGAAAAACGCAAACAAGATGGGGAATTGGAACTACTGAAGCGAGAGGTAAGGGCAAGCCAGTTTAAAAGAGAAATCCTGGAAGGGGAGATAAGAATGGGAAAGGAATGGCAGAAAAAACTAAATGAATACAGTAAAAAAAAGGGACGAATTGAGGAGGGAAGCGGTGGAAAGAAGAGATGAAATGAGTGAAGAAGCATGCAAATTGAGAAAGGAATTGGCAACAAAAACTTCTGTGATACTGAAACACGAAAACAAAGAAAGAGTAATGATGGAAGAACGAATCAGACAGGAAAAGGAAGTCAGCCAACTGAAAGAAATAACGAGATTGCAGAATGAGGAACAAGAAAGAGTACTGAAAGAACAAGGAATGAGACAGAAGGAAATCAGCTAACTGAAGGAAACTACGAGATTGCAGAATGAGATGCAAAAAGAGTAATGAAGGAAGAACAAATAAGATAGGAGAAGGAAGTTAGCCAACTGAAAGAAATAACGAGATTGCAGAATGAGGAACAAGGAAGACAGTGGAATAGGCAATACAAAGAACAAGGAATGAGACAGGAGAAAGAAATCCGTCAATTGAAGGAAACGATGAGATTGCAGAACGAGGAACAAGAGAGACAGTGGAATAAAAAACTGAAAGAGTATGAATTTGAAACTGAACGACAAAAGGAAAAAAAAATAGGTTGGAATACGAGGAGAAGTTGAAGGAGCAAGGAATGAAGCAGGAAGGAGAAATCAGGAGATTGAAGGACACAAGGAGATTGGAGAGGGAAGAACGAGAGGAACAATGGAATAGAAAACAAAAAGAACATGAATCTGAGGTTGACCAATTGAAAGAAAAGCTGAGGCTGGAGTACGAGGAGATAGACAAAGAACAGCGAATGAAACACAAAATGGAGATGAACCAAATGAAGAAAACCATGAAACTGGATAAGGAAAGACAGGAGAGGAAACGAGGAAGAGTAATGAGACAGCAGCAAATGAAACACAAAAAGGAGATTAACCAAATTAAGCAAACCATGAAACTGGAGAAGGAAGGACAGGAGAGGAAACGAGGAAGAGTAATTAGACAGCAGCAAATGAAACACAAAAAGGAGATTAACCAAATGAAGAAAACCATGAAACTGGAGAAGGAAGGACAGGAGAGGAAACGAGGAAGAGTAGTGAGAGAACAGCGAATGAAACACAGGAAGGAAATGAGCCAATTGAAAGAAACAATGAGATTGGAAAAGAACGAGCAGGAGGAACAGTAGGAGAGAAAACAACAACTATATGAGTGTGAAATTGAACAACTAAAACGGAGAGCGAGATTGGAGTCAACGGAGATTGAGGAGCTCCGGAGGGAGAACGAACAGCTAATGGGGCTCAGAGAGAAAGAACGACTCAGATGGGAAGGAAAAAGGAACCAGGAAGAGACAGAAATAAGGAACAAGGAGAGAAAATGTATAGAGACACGGGAGACAACAGACGAGGTGAAAGTAATTGGGAGGGAGAGAAAAGAACAATTAAGACGGAAAGCAAGGAGGAGGTACGCAGAGATCGTGAAAAACAGGGAAGGACGGGAGCGACTTAAGGAGAAAGCAAGGTTGACCTACATAAAGATAAGAGAAAGACGCCAGAAAGAAGCAGAGACCAATAGACACGAGGAGACGACAGAAAGAATAAAATGTATAGAGACACGGGAGATGGGAACGATAGAGGAGAGACTGCATGATAATGACGGGGTTAGAGACGCACACACACACACAGAGGTAGTGGAGGACGATGAGGTTGAGCTCGCGGAGCGTGTAGGGACCCGGTGCGAGCAGCGGGATGGCCTCCTCCAGGAACGAGGGGAGGGAGTATGCCCCCTTGAGGCGAGTCACGACCAGGTGAGTTCGGTCGTGCTTTGCGAGGTTGAGAGGAGGAGTGCTGCGAACGGGTGCACGGAAAGCTTGGGGGAAATAGAGGCCCCGGAGATTCTTGTGGGGGCACGAATCCCCAGTGTGGTTGTCCCGGTGTGTGTGGTGCAAGGTGTGAGTGCCCTCGCGTGTGTGAGTGGTGTAGTGGCAAGTGTGCCAAGGGGCGTGCTTCCCAGCATGCCGTGTGTGGATGAGGCACCGTGTGTGAGTGTCGCCGTGTGTGTGAGTGAAACGGCCAGTATGAGTGAGGCACCGTGGGCGAGTTCCCCCGCGTGTGTGAGTAGTATGGTTTGTGTGAGGGAAATGGCACGAGTGAGTGAAAGGCCGCGAGTGAGTGGAGCCACGTGTGCGAGGGAAATGGCATGCGTGAGTGAGCGGCCGAGTGTGAGAGAGACAGCAAGGTCGCTGTGTGTAAGGGAGATGTCGGTGGGCATGTGTGAACATGCAGCCGCGTCTCCCGGTGTGAGTTTAATGGTGTGGAGTGTGAGCGTCGTAACACGCGGGAGTGCGTGTGTTGAATAGCGACGACGACGGCGACAGAGGAAAGAAAGCCGAGTAGCGGCTGCAGCTGTTTCGGGGACCGTGCCGGGTTCACCCAGCAGTGAGCACGAGGTCCGTGCTGTGCAACGCACGAGGCCCCCACGTGCTCGCTTGCGAGAGTGAAGTCCCGGTCCGGAAACGCCAGCGGTGGATTTGCCGATCCCGCGGACGGACAAAGTTTTTAGGCAGGATTACGGATTTGGACCGGACGGGTTCTCCATGCGATCGTGTGTGTTAAGCTCCAACGGGAAAAGCACATGTGTTCGCGTGGGGAACCCCTCGAGACGTGGGGCTTGTGTTTTTTATGCGCACGGTGACGTCATGGCTGCACGCGGGGTTGGAATCCGGCAGGAGGGGTATCCCTGCCGGATGGTACCGTCCAAGGAGGGACGAGGTACACGTGCAGCTGCATGACGTCACGGGCAGGTGCAAAGTGCGCGAGCTGTGAGTTGCCGCGCTGGTGCTGTGCATATGAAAAAAAGAACAGCAAGCCTCACTTTCGGGTGCACAGGATTCCTGGGCAAGGGGTGGAAGACCCCCTTGACCAGGGCACAGGATGGAAACTAGTTAGGGGGAAGGGTTAGCTTAGCTAGACCGACTTCATGGGGCAGGGGTAAGTCCTCATGGAGTCCGTGGAATGGATTAGGTAGAGGGATTTAGTGAGCTTTAGGTTGGGAAATAAAATGATTTATTTGGAGACAGTGACAGACTTGTGAATGTGTAGCGGGGACGTAGCTTAGCTACGTAGTGTTAAAAGGAACGTGCTACTAGTTTAAGGGACGACGTGGGAGCACGAGTTAGTTAGGGGATGTAGTTAGAAGGATGGCAGAGTTCAGCGGTGTGTGTGTTGAAGAGTTGTGAGGTGAGTACATGTTGGGTGAGTGAGGCCAGCGGGTCTGTGTGAGTGGAGCGAATGGGGAATGCATGGTGCGATGAGTGATTGGGGGAGGAGTGACTCCCGCCCAAGGGACCCCGGGGTCAGTATAGACTGAGTTAGTGGGTTAGTCAAATTAACAAATATGGAAGTCGTTTTGTTGTTGGTGGGGAAGTAGGCTCGAAACCCGTTTGGAGGGGTGCAGAAGCCCTGTTGACAGGCTGGGAGCGTGGTGGCGAAAGGTGAGTATCGCTGAGTGGGTACCCCGAGCACCAGGCTAGTCGGCCGTGGTAGGCCAAGGGCCCATGGGGGGCCGGGATAGCGTAGTGGGCACGGGTGCGCCTGCTTGGTGCGGGGGCCCGGGGCGCCATTAGCCGCGTGGGCAGTGTTGTGGGCACGGGTGACCCTCGGAAAGGGGCCCGGGAAGCCAGCCTGCCACGTGTGCGTTTCAGGGGAGGTGCCATGGGGGCACTCCCCGGTGTTAGGGAGCTGGTAGGCTCGGAGGCAGTGTAGTGCCCGGGGGTGCCATAGCGGGAGAATCGGCAGAGGGTAGTGCCTGCCAAGGGAGCCATGCTGCCCAGCCACGAAATTGTGTGGGGGCACGAGTGTAAGGAGAGACAGGAGAAGGAAGCAGGGGATGAAGAATCCTCGCAATCCTGGATAAGCGAACTTCCTTCGTGGATAAGTGACCTTCCTTGATAAGTGACCTTCCTGGAGAAGCGAACTTCCTGGATAAGCGACCTTCCTGGATAAGTGACCTTCCTGGATAAGTGAACTTCCTGGATAAGTGAACTTCCTGGATAAGCGACCTTCCTGGATAAGTGACCTTCCTGGATAAGCGAACTTCCTGGATAAGCGACCTTCCTGGATAAGTGACCTTCCTGGATAAGTGAACTTCCTGGATAAGTGAACTTCCTGGATAAGTGAACTTCCTGGATAAGCGAACTTCTTGGATAAGCGACCTTCCTGGATAAGCGAACTTCCTGGGTAAGCGACCTTCCTGGGTAAGCGACCTTCCTGGATAAGAGACCTTCCGCATGATCGAGAGCTTGAGAGGCACAATAAAACTGGAGGGCATGGCCCGGAATTTGAGAGGACACCAACACAGGCGACGGGAATCCTGGTTGCTAGAACCAATAGTTTAAGCGAGAGGCACTTGTTGAAAGCCCGGGGTAGTTTAAGAGATAATGGTTCGGGTAGATTAGGAGATGTACCCCTCCGCACCATCCATCCCCTCGCTCTCGTTGTGGGCCGCTGGACCCACTTTGTGTTATACATCGCTGAAGTCTGGGGAGGCCATTCTGAGGCTTCGTTGGGCCTCGACACAGGACGCTAGCTCTCCCTTGTTCCCCTCCGGGAAGGGAACGTAGGGGTTGGGAGTAGGCTAGGTGACAGGATAGGTTAGCCGAACAAGGACAGTACAGGGGGTTAGGGGACGATTTATAGTGGGGAAGTAAAAATAAGTTGGGGCTAAATTGGGGTTTGACAAATTAAGGGAGTGGGTATAGACAGTGACAGGCAAAAGCGATAGGTTGGGAGGGAGACCGTAGGGTAGGTCCGAGCCCGCCTTCCGAGTGGCCAGCACCACCGCACTCCCTCCACCAACCTCCACTGAACGGCAAAGGCTGGCCAGCTTCATCTGCTGGCTGTGTTGCCGTAAGGCCTGTGCCGGCCCACTTCATCTGCCGGCTGGCTGTTTTTCTTCAAGGCCTGTGCCGGCCCACTTCATCGGCAGCTGTTGTGTTGCTGCAAGGCCTGTGCCGGCCGGATCATCTGCAGCTGTTTTCTGCAAGGCCTGTGCCGGCCAGTTCGTCTGCCGGCTGTGTTTGCCTGCAGCGGCCTTCTTCTGCAAGCTGTGGTTGCCTGCTCACCTTTGCCATGCCATGCCCACTGCCCCTGTTCACCAGCCCCGTTCAATTTTTGCTTTGCCCCCCCCCCCCCGTTCATTGCCATGTGCGCCAGGATCAAGGCAACAGTTTGCAAGCTGCAAGAACTGCCCTGTTGGCAGCTACAACACGGGCCTGCAGTGGCGGCCCGTGCACCGTGTTTGTGTTCATCCCTCCATTCGTTGTGTTCATTGCGTGTGCCACTTGAGCTGGCACGGAGACTGCATTGGTGCAGCCCATGCACCGTTGTGGTTCACTGCGTTCAGTTAAAAAGGGAAGGCCTTGGACTGCGAGTGAGCAGCCGGCCACGTTCCCCATCACCTGCATTGTTTGAGCCAGAGACTGCATACGAGCAGCCTGGCTCCCTGCTAACTGCTTTCTTTTGCAGAGTTCATTGATCCTGGGCCATGGTTTAGTGTAAAATTTGTAAGTTAAGGTTAAGATGTACTGTACATATGAGTGCGCCCCCGGCATGTCTGTCTTAGCGCCGGCAATTTTATTTAAGTCGTCCGTGTGAGTGGGTTTGTTTAGGTAGTTACTCAGCCCTCAGGTTATTTATTTTGGGGACACGAATACCATGAATGTCGCACTCAGGGATCCATAGGTAAAATGTACTAGGGGAAAACTACACATGATGGCACACGAAAATTTGACGACTCGGGACGAGTCTGTAAAAAGGGGAGGGGGTAGTGTTGTGGTTGACGAAATTCGCAAACCACCATTCAGGTCCCTTAGGTGAGATATCTCTAAGTATATGTGTAGTTAGGCCCAAACCCATTGTTTAGAGGGAATAAATGTCATTCATTCGGGCTGCGACCCCTCTAGATAGGCGTGTTTCTTTTACTATCTTTATTTTGGACCAGCCGCCATTACTACCATCACAACCACCACCAACCACGTCTCAACAGCCATCACACAACAACCACCAACCGCAACGCCGCTTCACAACAACAGCCACGACCTTTACCGTCACAACTCGCCCTCGCAACCATCGCATCGCCGTCATTCCCGCGCCGCTTGGGGGCACCGATACTGGACTCGTGCAGGGCGCGCACCGAGCAGGGGTGCGAAAACACCAGCCTTTCCGAAGCAATCGGATCAAAAACGACTCACGCCCACTTCTGTTCCGTCCTATCAGTGAGCATGGCCCCGCCTCCAGGTGCGTCGGAGTAATATCGCTATATGCAGATTCATGGATCAAAAAGCATTCACGCCCACTTTTCCTCGGTCCAATGGGGAGCCAGCCAGAGGTGAAGGGTCGAAGGCGAAGGAGCGAGGCCCCGGGGGCTATAAAGGGCCGCGTTCGCTCGTAGTTGAGCCAGTCAAGTGGAGTTCGGAGTTGAGTTGGGAAGAGCCAGTCAAGAGGGGAGTCGGAGAGGGCGGTTGGACGGAGCTGTGGAGAGTTGGAGAGGTGGCGGCGGCGAGGGCAGTCGAGGGGGTGCTCGTGTCAGAGTCGGGGAGCTGCGGAGAGGAGAGGCCGGTAACGCGACCGAGGTCGTGGTGGAGACGCTCGTCGCAGGACCCGAGCCAGGGAGATATCCTCCTTCCCCCGAGCATCAACAACCCCCTCCTGTTTCCCCCCGCGCTGAGATAGTGCGAGAAGGGGGCCCCGTTCCCACCCCATACCAGGCAGTCCCAGCGAGGCCCGCGGAGTCGGGGCGCCACCGCCATTTTGCGGCTCATCATCAGACGGGTAGGCCCGACGCGGTCTCGGCCCCAGGCCCGTCTGCCCCCATCATCCTTGAGGGTGGTCCTTTTCTTTTGCTTTGAGTATATGTGTTGTCGGCGCCGTCTGTGAAGTAAAACTGTATAAGTGTTGCCGTGTGCTCGGTAGTCGGTGGTATATCTGCATTGTGTTTTGCTTTTACATTTGCTTTTTGTGTATTATTGTGTGTTTCTTCTTCTTTTACATTTGCTTTTGGTGTAATTGTATATGTGTGCTTTCCGTTCATCGCGAAGTAAATGTGAATTATGTTGAACTGTTCCTCCCGTTTCGCTTCGTCTTTTCACTAATTGAATCTCCATCTTACTTCACGTAAGAATCGAGACGTGCCGCGATTCGAGTTACGTGGCCGCTCGCACGCCGGCGGGCGCGAATCCGCAACAGTATTTATGTGTATGTATATAAATATATGTATGTATATATATATATATATATATATATATATATATATATATATATATATACATATATATATATATGTATATATATATATATATATGTATGTATGTTTATATATATTGTTGTGGTATTCGTGCGAGCGGCCACGTAACTCGAATCGCGGCACGTCGCCCACCGGACGGACAATCCCGTCGTGACCCTCTCGGACTAACGCCGGGAACTAGTCACGGGTGGGCCTTTCGGACTCACCACGATCGTGCCAATCGGCCCCCTGCGTGGGATAGGGTTGTTCGCCAAATTCGACCTACCTAAGTACCCACACGGAGGGTAGACCGGGCGATCGCACCTCGCCGCAGGTCGACTTCGGACACGGGCCACTTTAAGCGACCCGTTCCGTACTATCGGGATAACCGAGCGGTGTTATCGTCAACCTCGACGGTTCCGATTAATTATCGGGCGTATTTAGCCCACGACCAACCCTTTACGTGAAGTAAGATGGAGATTCAATTAGAGAAAAGACGAAGCGAAACGGGAGAAACAGTTGAACATAAAGCACATTTATTCCGCGGCAAACGGAAAGCACACATATACAATTATGCACCAAAAGCAAATGTAAAAGTAACACGACAATTCTGCACAAAAGCAAATGCAACAAAAGAAACAATGCAGATCTACTACCGACTGCGCGAGCACACGGCAACACTTACACAGTTTTACTTCACAGACGGCGCCGCCAACACATATACTCCAAAGCAAAAGAAAAAGGGGCCACCCTCCACGACAAGGGGGCAGACGGGCCTGGGGCCGAGACCGCGTCGAGCCTACCCGTCTGGTGATGAGCCGCAAAATGGCGGCGGTGCCCCGACTCCGCTGGCCTCGCTGGCACTGCCTGGAATGGGGTGGGAACGGGGCCCCCTTCTCACACTATCTCAGCGCGGGGGGAAACAGGGGGTTGTTGATGCTCGGGGGGGTGAGGATATCTGGCTGGCTTGTGTCCCGCGACGAGCGACGCCACTGCGACCTCGACCGCGTTACCGGCCTCCCCTCTCCGTAGCTCCCCGACTCTGACACGAGCGCCGACCTCCACAAAGCTTCTTGGCTTCTCCAGCCTCTCCGGACCCCGACAGACACTCTCTCGACTGATTTCGCCGCCGCCACAACTCTCCAACTCTTTCCTCTTCTCAACTCTTCAACTCTTCCCAACTGCCTCTATTCGCTCCGCGCTCGGTGCTTTATAGTCCGACAGGAGAAATCGTATGCAGATTTTTGGATCAGGAACGGCTCGGGGGCGGAGCCACGCTCGCCCATTGGACGAAGGAAAAGTGGGCGTGAATCATTCTTGATCTGCGAATCTGCATATAGCGATTAATTATACTCCGACGCGCCTGGAGGCGGGGCCAAATCGCCCCACGCTCGCTGATAGGACGGAACAGAAGTGGGCGTGAATCATTCTTGATCCGATTTCTCGGAAAGGCTGGTGTTTTTGCACCCGCTGCTCGGTGCGCGCCCTGTACGAGTCCAGTATCGGTGCCCACAAGCGGCGCGGGAATGGCGGTGATGCGATGGTTGCGAGGGCGAGTTGTGACGGTAAAGGTCGTGGCTGTTGGCGTTGCTGTTGTTGTGAAGCGGCGTTGCGGTTGGTGGTTGGTGTGTGAAAGCGGTTGTGGAGAAGGTGGATGTTGTGAAGGCGGTTCTGGAGAAGGTGGCTGTGGTTGTCGAGATGCGGTTGGTGGTGGTTGTGGTGGTAGTAATGGCGGTTGGTCCAAAATAAAGATAGTAAAAGAAAAACGGCTATCTCAAAGGGTCGCAGCCCGAATGAATGACATTTATTCCCTCTAAACAACGGGTTTGGGCTAACTACACATATACTTACAGAGATATCTCACCTACGGGACCTGAATGGTGGTTTGCGAATTTCGTCAACCACAACAATATATATATATATATATATATATATATATATATATATATATATATATATATATATATATATATATATATATTATACAGGGGGCTGCAAAAGTAGGTATACAGTAAGGATTATACCAGTATTACCAGTATTATAATAGTGGTGCTGGGATTCATTTAATACTAGAATTCATTTAATTCATTAAAATCATTATTACCATTTTTAATATTTTTATATTTCCATGTTATTATTGATATGCTTGTTTCATCAATAAAATACATTTTGTGTGCACATTTTGTTTTTCATTACTGTATACCTACTTTTGCAGCCCCCTGTATATACTGAATACTATATATATAGTTATGGATTTCAGAATCTGATCCGACTAATGCACACAACATTCAGGTTCTCGGACAGTTATTTCTATAAATGCATGTCCAGAATAGACTCATCCCCTTCATCTGGTGGGATTCTAACTCTTTTTGTTATGGTTCTCAGAACCGTATACATACAACAGATGTCCTGAGTCAGTTATACCATTAATATACGTGTAGTTAGATCCCTACCTTTTGTCTAGTGGGACAGCAGGGAGTGCGTTGCAATGGGCGATTAGTTAGGTTTATTAAATAATTTTCCCTCCATTCCACTTCCCACTCTTTTTCTTTTCACTGCTGAGGTAAATTTGCCTTGCTTGCTCCCCTTGTCTCGCTAACCACAGCGTGACGATCCACGGTGCCTTCATCTCGCTTGCTAACCTCGTTTTGCTGACCACAGCATACCACCGTCTATCCAGCGACTCGTTTTCAGAGGCAAAATCCCGACGTTCGCTATGGAAGCCGTATCTGCATCCACCTTCCCAAACCCAGACACGCGCGGCGTGGGCGGGCAAAACTAGCGTCTGGCCGAAACCCCGCCCAGAAAGGCGGACCACATGAAGGCCCGGTCCAATCGGGATGCTCGGATCGGATGATGACGTCGGTTTTGCCATGGCTCCTCCCCAAGCTCCGTGATCTATAAAGTACGGAGCAATCCTCAGAGCGGGGGCGAAGTTGGTTGTAGATCGAAAGGAAGAAGTCGGTGGTTGTTCGTAGATTGAAAGGAAGAGGTCGGTTGTTGTTGATTGAAAGTAAGAAGATGGTGGGAGTTGGTTGAAAGAAGGTCGAAGGCGTGAGAAGTCGGTTGGAAAGTGGTGAATTGAAGGAGTTGTTGTGGTGGTCGTATGGCAGCTATCATTTCTTGAAGCACGACTGTGTCGCTGATGCAGTGCCCCTCTACCAGTACACACACTGGAACTGGTACTCATTTTGCTGACCTCGGAAGGATGACAGAGTTGTGAAAGTGTTCCTGCTGCCTGGCTCTGCCGACATCTCGCTTCAACGGCCCGCCTAATGTTCTGGTCCCCGCCGACACGACCTCGACCAAGCCTCTTACCTGGTCCTGTCTACTGCTCAACTCTCGCCATTTTGAACTCCGCTGTCCTCCACTCAAGCTCCTGCTGCAGACACGAATACCACACGTGTGGCTGTCGACCGAACGGCACAGCTTTTGTCGGGTGCCGCACCACGGAGTATCCCTTCCCCCGAAATGCTCAGGTACCAAAAACTGACCTCAACTCCCTCCCTCCCTGGCTGCAAAAGTCCTTTGCCTTTCATTGGGTTTATTTTGGCTGAGTGTGTTCCTGGGGGTGACGAAATGGTGCCTGACCTTTAGATAAGCCTGTATAAGATCTTCATTGCTGTGATTGTTATTGCTTTTATTAATCTCGCGTCAAGTCTGCACTGTGTCCACTTTTGTAAGTTGCTTGTATAATTGTTGCACCACACCTCTCTCATCTTTCCCTGCATTACATCCCCAATAAACCTTTTGTTGTGCCACATGCTTTTCCTCGCTTATTGTAAATAAATAATAATTGTAGAAATGTTCCCAGCTCGCCTTTGTCTTTTCCTCCATTGGTCCAGCATGGTTCGATCTAAGTTTAGCCGGGTCTTTATTCCCAACAATCCATTCCTTCGAGCCGGTACGTCCTTTGCAGTTCCGCTTGGCTGCATCCAATCCGGAAAGGTGATCCATATTTGGTAGAGTGATCCGGTTCGTACAAGGAGTACTGAGGGCGTGGTTCCCCAGTGGTTAATTAGGTAACCTGATTCTAGACAGGAGGACCCTAAGTCACACGGTTGAGTTATTGGCATCCACGGTCGGTTAGGCCTAAGTCACATTTGCCACGGCGGCCGTGGAGTCTCCAAAATCTACGGCCACTAGCAATTATACGGCGGCCGCAGTATTTCCATGGTCACACAATGTAGCAGTCACATATGTTTTTATTTTTCGGGAGCCGCACGACGTATTTAGAAATTGTGGAGACCGAAAACGTGGGGTTGCTGTACGGTCTTTGATTTGATGTCGCACGGTGACCTTAAGGGGGCCCTGCGGCGGCCATATAATTTTCAAGGCAGACGCAAGGTAGCCTCAAGGTGTCCGCAAGGCGACCGCAGTGGGGGCCCTAAGGCGAACGTGCGGCCAGACGGACGGTAACGAGTGGGTGCACTTTTTATTTTTTTTTACCAGTTTTTTTCCCCGGCTTGTCTAATTGCTACAGCGAACGTAGAAATGAAAAAAGTTATAACCCCGCATTATAATTCCACGGCGACCCCTACGGCCTGTAAAAGATAGCCAAACGGCGTAGGGCCACTCTGAGGCCACCGCAGAAACTCTGCAGCCGCCGCACGTTTCTGTCAATTCAGAGGGCGTACGGCCGCCGTATCCTCGCCGTAGAGCAAATGTGACTTCAGCCTTAAGCGACCCGCCACGTCACGAAATTATCCATGAGCGACGGCCTACAATTCCAGGGAGTCTGGTGGGAATCGACATCGCTTTCCCCCACCTAGAGGTCTTCTCACCCGACCCGCAACAGTTTGATGCGTTGGAGAAGGGTATAGAAAAGATTCCCCTTCTTATGGCATGGCCTTCTCTTTACGACATGTTCATGCACGCGAGAGATAGCCGTTAGCCCAACAGAGACTCATTATACCCCTTTCCATCAGGACACTTTGGACTTTCAGGATATTTGATTAAACACACCACGGCTTTTTCACATTTCATTCATTCTGACAGTCAAATATGGCTGTGGATCATTTAGGCCTAAGTCACATTTGCCACGGTGGCCGTGGGGTCTCCAAAATCTACGGCCACTAGCAATTATACGGCGGCCGCAGTATTTCCACAGTCACACAATGTAGCAGTCACATATGTTTTTATTTTTTGGGGAGCCGCACGGTGTATTTAAAAATTGTGGAGACCGAAAACGTGGGGTTGCCGTACGGTCTTTGATTTGATGTCGCACGGTGACCTTAAGGGGGCCCTGCGGCGGCCGTAGAATCTTCAAGGCAGACGCAAGGTAGCCTCAAGGTGCCCGCAAGGCGACCGCAGGGGGGCCCTAAGGCGATCGTGCGGCCAGACGGACGGTAACGATCGGGTTCTTTTTTTTTAACCAGTTATTTTTTTTTCGGCTTGTCGAATTCCTACGGCAAACGTAGAAATGAAAAAAGTTATAACTCCGCGTTATAATTCCACGGCGACCCATACAGCCAGTAAAAGATAGCCAAACGGCGTAGGGCCACCCTGAGGCCACCGCACGTTTCTGTCAATTCAGAGGGCGTACGGCTGCCGTATCCTCGCCGTAGAGCAAATGTGACTTTGGCCTTTCCTCACCCACCTCTCTTCCATTGAAGTTCGACACCCACCTCTCTTTCACCGACGTTAACATCCACCTTTTTCTATTGACACCTGACACCCCGTTCGGCAGCTCCACGGATGCTGGTTGGCTCCTGCTCATGTCAGGCCGAACGGGGAAGCGATGGCCCCACGTTTTCGCTCAGCAATTCCGGCAAATGGCCGCCCTTTGACGCCCCTCCAGTGTCCCAAAAGTGGCAACGTGGGCCGGGCCTGTGTTGATTTGGGGGTTGCCTCTTGCTCTGGTAAGGAAAGGATGATCACGAGATTGACGGTTGGAGGTCACATGCAACGATGGCCAATAGGCAAGCTGGATTTGGCTGAAGTCTGCTTGAGGCTGCGCCTACATTGGTTGCCTATAAAAAGGATGGGAGGACCGTTGTCCTGACGGTGACTGTTCCTGACCATTGCTGACAGCTCTTTACAACTGCCCATTGGTTACGGCTCTTGATGGTTGGTGACGGTTGGACCGTTCCTGCTGGTTCTGCTCGGTACCTGCTCTTGGCGTACCTGACTCATGGTGTCCCTGGTTCCTGGGGGTGATGACATGGCGTCGATTGGTGTTCGACACTGTTTGCGGGGATGGGGGGGGGTGCACTGCGAGGCAGGGTGCTGGCAGCAGACCAAGGCACGCTCACACACTTTGGGTTGTATTATTGGATGCACGACGACTTCTGCCTTGGTAAGCCGAGACTGGATTTCTCTCCCCCCTGAATGATCTGCTGGGTACCCTTGTCTCGTGTTTAATTGTTAAGTGAGGCATAGTGATAAGTATCTGCTCTCTGTCTACTTTTCTGTCAATGCCTGATTAATTCTTTATTTGTTTGAGATTATTTTGATTAATTTGAATTCTTCTATTTACACCACAAGGAAATAAAAAGTTCTTCTCTTTATTTATTTTTCTTAATAATAAATTCCTTGTTGACATTTCAACCTGTCTGTGGTTGTCGTTTCCTTCCATTGATCCAGTATTGTCTGAACCTAGATAGACTGGGAGGTAATTCCCAAACTAATTAACCTGTCAGTCGGCATGCACCAGCGGGAAACACTCGGCTGCATTACTTAAGATCTAATCAAGAAAAGATTGGTGCATCGCCGAGGGCACGTTCCCTGGTCAGGAAGCCATGTGACCTCGGGTTAAATGACAAATTAGATGGTGGACACTGGAACTCGTGGTTAACTGATTGGCGTTCGTGGTTGCAAAGCAACCCACCAGACCACAAAGTTAAGTGTGAGCGGTGGCCCTGGGTCCAGTTCTTCTGAGGTATACTGTATATACGAGCAGAGGTACTCGCACCTTGTGCAGAATGAATTTCGAATTTAGATATAAGAAGATGATTTGTCATACTGCCTACCACCAGGAGGTGCTATACGATACACATTTACATATAATTGGTGTCTTCCCCCCACCATGAACCCCCTACCCCTCCATTTTTACAACAGGATTCCAACGGTATGCAATATGATGGGGTTACAACCAGTGGGGCCGATTTCTATTGAGAGACAGACATATATATATATATATACTGTTGTGTATATATATATATATATATATATATATATATATATATATATATATATATACTGTTGTATATATATATACAACCACTGTTGTGGTTCTTAGAACCGCATGCATACAACAGATAGGTATCCCAAGACAGTTATTCCGTTATTATACGTGTAGATAGTCCCTTTCCTTTTGTTTAGCGGGACAACAAGGGAGTGCGTTGCGATGATCTAACAGTTAGGGTTGCTTAAATCATTTTCTTCTTCATTTCTTTCTCACTCTTCTTTTCGTCTGATTATTCCTGAGGTAAGTCAACGCGTGCGGCGCCGCGATGAGGAAACTGCTGCACAGAGATCCTCGTTCCCAGGCGAGCCTGAAACCCGGCGTGTGCGGTGAGTCATGTGCACTTGGCAGTGCGGGGTTGTCGACTCGAGCTTCCGATGGTCTGGGGAGGATTGCCGGTTGCATTAAAAAGGCATGCGAATAAATACCTCTTACGAGGCTGCACGAATGGTGTTTTTCACAACACAGGAAACACAGCCAGCACAACGCCCACGCTGCACGAAACTCGTAAGGAGGCCGATAAACAGGACTCCATGCCATTTTTGGTGAGATACGAGTGTGCGGAGTAGAAGCAGCTTGTCCCTTTTCAACCTCAATATTTGACACATATTGGTGTTTGCCCCGCGCACATGCGAGCAGTCGTGTGAACGCAAGCACTGGCCACGTGCGTAATGGGCGAACCGCGTGCACTGTATGGAATGTGCTTGAAAGCAGACATGTACGCCGTTCGTGAAACGTGTTTGGATTTATCCATGGCGATGTACCTTCGGCCCTTGCTGGCAGCAGCAGATTCTCCATGGATGATGAACATCTTCTCGGCTCTACGGCCAGCGAAGCTGGAATTGAGCCGAGGAATGTACAGTGTGGGTCACGTTGGCGCGTGCGGATCGAGCGCGTTGATAGACGCTGGTCGAACGCCCGAGCAGGCATGCGGGACCCTCGACCGGTCGCCCGGGAACGGCCTGGTGGTTTTTGCAGCACGATTCGCATGCCAATTTCGGTGTGGGCGACTCATGTCATCTCGTGCGGTCGGAGCGAAATATGTCCGCTGCTTGAAATGGCCTTGCCGGAAACGAAGTGAGGCGGTTTCCAGCCAAAGTTGGCGGGCCACGTGAGGGGTCGGGGCCAATCGGAGCGCCCAATTCAGGTGATGACGTTTCGATTCGGCATGGCCCCTCCCCCAGAGCTGCAAGTGCAACAAAGGTCGGAGCCGTTCCTCTGCCTTCCTCTCTTGCCTCTGCTCTTGCCTCTCTTGCCTCTTGCACTTTCTCCGCCTCTCTCCCGCTGTCACCTCGCCCTCGTCGACACCACCGCCTCCTGCTGTCGGGATTCCGCCTCCTCATCTCTGGTCACACGACATCGTCGACCCCACCCGCCTACCTTGTCCAGCCCACCACTCCACCTTCACACTCTGGACTCCACCCCTTCTCGACTCAAGCTCCTCCTTTCACGAACATGGTCTCCACACGTGCGGCTGAAGCCAGGGACAACGCGCCCACTGTCGGGTACCGCACCATGGAGCACCCCCCCTCCCGAAACGTATTGGTGGCGTGTCGTGCTATCGAGCGCAAAGGTACCGAGAACATAGCCTCAACTCTCCTCCCTTCCTGGTTGCAAAACTTTCTCTTCATCGGGGTGTGTGTGTGTGTGTGTGTTGGCACCTGTCTGCTTAAGTAAGACTGCAGAAGATCGTTATTAATTTTGCGTTAAGTCTGCTCTGTGTCCCCTTTTGTAAGTTGACTGTGAATAAATTATCATTAGGAATGTTCCCTGCTCGTTTTTGTCTTTTCTTCCATTGGTCCAGCATGGTCCGAATCCGAGCTTAGCCGGGACTTCATTCCCAATGATCTGTTCCTTTTAGCCAATACATCCTTGGCAGTGTCACTCGGCTGCATCCTATCCGGTAAAGTGATCTGGTCCGGGAGAGTGATCCGGTTCGGACAAGGCGTACTAAGGCGTGTTCCCCGGTAATTAAACCACGTGATTAATGAGGTAACCCGATTAACCCATAGACCAGAGGACCCGAGGTCACGCAGTTGAGTTATTGGAGTCCACGAACGGTAAAGCGACCCGCCGCGTCACGGAATTATCGTGTGCGACGGCCTACAATTCCGGGGAGTCTGGTGGGAACCGACATAGCTTCCCCCACCAAGTGGTCTTCTCACCCGACCCCTCAGCCCGCAACTATATATGTATGTGTGTATATATATGTATGTGTATATATATATATGTATGTGTATATATATATATGTATGTGTAGAAATATATATATATGTATATATATATATATATATATATATGTATATATATATATATATATATATATATATATATATGTATGTGTATATATATGTATGTGAGTAGGGTGAATATACTGGTTCTAGCTCACTTTTCCCCATGTAAATGAATGGGGGATTTTCAGCGATTCCCTTTTTTTTTCCCCTAAAAATAAACCGCCTTTTTATCCGTTTTTCCCTGCTGTGCAGGGGTTTGGCTTTTTGTGAGGCAATGTTTTATGGTCGGATGCCCTTCCTGGACGCCTCTTACAACACAGGGATATGGTACACCTATTCTAACCGGGGCATACACCGGGACCAGTATACTGGTACTCATTTCGCCGACCTCGGAAGGATGACAGGCTGAGTCACACCCCTGGTGTTAATTCAGCAGCTGAGCGGGATTCGAACTCGGGACACTGGGATCCCAAGCCGCCACCCTAACCACTAAGCCAACACCAGGCTTTGTATATATATAACCAGGCTATCCCAAGGTATATTTATTTGTCTCCCCTTTAACCTGGAGGTTGATCAGCTCACTCATTGAACCTATAAAGATTTGTTCATTCTCAAATTCCTTCAATAGTTTAATTTTCTTTGCACAATAATCCCCATCTAAAATATTGACAAACAAAACATTTGAATCTTTATATTTTTTAAGATACCCCTTTTGTGCCATTACGAAATGATAAACTTCTCTTTATGATCTCATCTGACCACCGCCCGAGTTGCAAATCATTTTTGTGTATAAACCACGCCATAAAAAAAGTTTTGTTTCAAATGTTTTCAGTTCATGCCGTGAAAATGAGGAAGTGTTTTTTGACACGGTCGTGCTGTGTGGTTTTAGACAGTCATGCTGTGAAAAAATAGGAACTATTCTGTGAGACAAGGTCTCGTGTTTATATTTTATCTCAGAACACGAACTGAAAACATTTGAATCAAAACCATTTTAAGTATGTTTTGTAAATGATTCATACAATCGCCTAGTTATTTTCCAAGCTGTCATTTCCTGTGGCCGCACCCAATGTTTAGGGAATTTCCTCATTGTAGCCTTATAAGTGATTCACCAGACAAAGTTTCTGCCAGACGGGATTTTCATTTTTACAACTGAGACATGGATGATCTCTCTTCCGATGAAGGCAAAAGCTTACTACAGAGTTGGTAAGTTTGTTTGGTTTTCTCTTTGAACGATGAAGCAAATGATTATTAATTAAATCATGATAATTCTGATATATATATATATATATTTTTTTTTTTTCCCTGACAGGGCATTGGAAGAAATTGAGTTTACGTATCACGACGTGGTTCATGAAATTAATACTCTTATTGAAGAGATCAATGATTTTAGAAGAGAATTGAAAGACATTTTCAATGAGTGGCACGAAGTCTTATCACGTCCTATCATCTCGAAGGAATTAAACCAATGGTGAGACACGTGTGTGTGTGTGTGTGTCTCTCTCTCTGTCTGTCTTCCTACCTACCTCTCTCTGCTCTTATTGAAGAGATCAATGATTTATAATGACTGGTCTCTGATCTCGAATGAATTAAACCAATGGTGAGACACGTGTGTGTGTGTGTGTGTGTGTGTGTGTGTGTGTGTGTGTGTGTGTGCGCGTGTGTGTGCGCGTGTGTGTGCGCGTGTGTGTGTGCGTGTGCGTGTGTGTGCGCGCGTGAGTGTGTGTGCGCGCGTGAGTGAGTGTGCGTGTGCGTGTGCGTGTGCGTGTGCGTGTGCGTGTGTGTGTGTGTGTGTGTGTGTGCGTGTGTGTGTGTGTGTTGCTTTCCCTGTCTGTCTGTCTCTTCATCTATACCCTTGACTTATTTTTTTTTTTCAGCACTATCGCACAACATCAGCTGTTGAAGCAATCTTGTACAACACATGATTTTCTGGAGGTAAATATTTCTGAATTATTATTAATATCACTCTCTCTTTAGAATGTCGTCTAATGTTGGTTGCATTATTAGTTTGAACGCGGTTTTGTCAGTACACTGGAATTAATTTTATTGACCTTGAAAGGATGACAGGCTGAGTCGGCCTCCTGGTGTGTTAATTCAGTGGTCAACGAGGCTTACTCATATTACCATGTAATTATTATCCACTTTTTGTTTCAAAACAGAATATGGTGTCTGAGTTTCGAAATCACAAGACATCTGGAGAAGATTGCTGGGAAAGATTATACATTCTCGCAAATGAATATTTAATATTTTCAATATTAATAAATTATATTTGTTTTGTATACAATTACTTGATTCTGAATTACAAGAAGAGGATCAAAACATGAAGGGAGGGTAGGTGCGCCCCCAATGACCCATCACCCCCTCATCCCATCCCTCCCCTCCCCATGTGTGTGTGTGGGGAAGGGTGGGGGTGGGATGAGGGAGGTGGTGGGTCAAAGGTGGGGGCGCACAGGGGGATGAGGGGGTGGGGCTTGTGTGGGAGGGGCTTGTGTGGGCGGGGCTTCGGTGGGGCTTGTGTGGGCGGGGTGTGGGTGGGGCTTGTGTGGGTGGGGCTTGTGTGGGAGGGGTTTATGTGGGCGGGGCTTCGGTGGGGCTTGTGTGGGCGGGGTGTGTGTGGGCGGGGTTTATGTGGGTGGGGCTTGTGTGGGAGGGGTTTATGTGGGCGGGGCTTATGTGGCCGGGGCTTCGGCGGGTCTTGTGTGGTCGGGATGTGTGTGCGGGGTTTATGTGGGTGGAGCTTGTGTGGGAGGGGTTTATGTGGACAGGGTTTATGTGTGTGGAGTTTTTGTGTGGAGCTTGTGTAGACAGGACTTATGTGGGAGGGGTTGATGTGGGCAGGGTTTATGTGGGCAGGGGCGAATGTGGATGAGGTTTGTGTGGATCAATGGATGGGTGGAGAGATGGGTGGATGGGTGGATGAGTGGAGCTTGTGTGGATGGGTGGATAATTTTTTAATTAAATAAACATGTTGTGTGTGGGGGAACTAATTAACTAATCACTAATTATGTGAATATGGGTGGAGCTTGTGTGTGTGTGGAGCTTGTGTGGAGCTTGTGTGGAGCTTGTGTGGAGCTTGTGTGGAGCTTGTGTGGGGTTTGTGTGGGAGGGGTTTATGTGGGTGGGGCTTGTGTGGGTGGAGTCAAAAAGGGGCGGAGTCAAAAAATTTCAATTTATTGGAGCTTGTGTGGGGTTTGTGTGTGGTGGGTTTGTGTGGGGCTTGTGTGGGCGGGGTTTGTGTGGGTGGGGCTTGTGTGGGTGGAGTCAAAAAGGGGCGGAGTCAAAAAATTTCAATTTATCTTTGTCTTTTGTAATTCCTGTGAATAAAATGAACCTACAATCTCTTCCCTTCCAAATCATATATTTTATAAGTCCAAGGAACTGTATCTATTACATCAACAATTTTAAAAAGTTCTTTCGTCCATCGTTCAGTAAAACCCTTTTCAAAATGAGATTTCCACCTATATATTCTTACGATATCACCAACTTTGAACTTAGGTTTTCTGACATTAATCTCTTTTTCATATTTTAATTTTGTAAATGTTTCTGATGGCTTCATATTCGTTGACGTGTGAATCGTGTCATTATACTTATCCACAATATCCTGAATAAAAGATAACCATTGTTGTGAACCGAGTTGTGTGAATTTTTTATATAGTCTCTCTTTTAAGGTACGATTAAAACGTTCAACAACAACTGCCTTCCCTTCATTAAAGGTACTGTATAATGTAATACTGTTATTTTTTAGAAAATTCATAAATGTCTTGTTATAAAACTCTCTACCCTCATCAGTCCACAATTTTTTAGGTTTTCTCTTACTTTTATTAAATATCTGTTGAAAAGCTAACATAAGAGTATTACCTGTTTTGTTTTTTAAAGGGACAACCCACGCATATCTACTCCTCAAATCAATAACGGTTAAAGCATACTTGTACCCCTTATCATTATTGAGTTCAATCAAATCAGCAGACCAGATATAATCAACTTCCTTGGAATAAACTTTCCTTCTCTGAAACTTTGTGAATATTGGTTTATGTAATTCATCAGCTAATTGCTCTTCAGTCTTAATGGCATCATTAGAGCCTATGAGTTTTTGAATTTCCAAGTCCAAGTTTCAATTTAGCACTAATCATCTTCTTCACGATGAACCTATCAACTTTTTCTCTCAAGGTTGGATTTTGTATCAGAGACAAATTATACAACATTTCTCTATCGGCTTCATGCTTTTCTTCCAACGTTGTGGTATTCCCATAATCAATATCGTGTCTCATGCACACTTCATCAACTCTATTGATTGGTTTACTCCAGGATTTAGGATTGTCTGCCTCATCTAATCTTTTATCCAAGTTTGTGCCTGGACCACAGAAAGAATACCCAGGAAGATGTAATTCTCCTCATATTGCAGTAGTTGTAAATTTACTTCCTGATAAAAACTTTTGTATATCTCCTCCGAGTTTGTGTTTGGAGATAAATTGATTTTTTTGAACCACACACCGAACATATACCTTTTTGGATAACCCTGTTATTTTTACTTTTAATATATGAAATATTTTTAGTATTAGTTTTCTTTTTACATTTGAGACAATAACTCATTTATTTATGTGAAAAAGTCCTGCAGAGTGCAAAAACCTTTTATGTTTCCAACATGCACATTTGAATCTTAATTTTTAAAACATAAAGAATCCTAAGAAATGCCTTCACTCTCTCCTCCATTTATTTAAGAAAAAACTTGAATTAAAATGAATAGCTTGACGATGTCAATAGTCTTGAAGAAAATATTGCAAATAGACTTGTCAATTCTTTGTTTTCCTCCTCGGTGGGTTGAGTTATTTTCTGTAATACCGCCAATCTTTTTTGAATCTCACTGGTTTCCATATTTTGATATTTATTTTGTCTCGCTCTTTCCTCCCTCTCCTCCCTCTCTCTCTTCTCTTTTTCCTCCTTCTCTTTCTTCTCCCTCTCCTCCTTCTCTCTCTTCTCTTTTTCCTCCTTCTCTTTCTTCTCCTTTTCCTCCTTCTCTTTCTTCTCCCTCTCCTCATTCTCCTTTTCCTCCTCTTCCCTCTCTTCTTCAACTCCTTCCTCATCCCTTACTATCCTTGAATCGTTTACACCCCATAGAATATTATACATATATTCATCAGGATTTCTTGTTATTCCTGCATCGAAAATAATTTTTTTACAACAGGAAACCAATAAAATTTCTTTTGAATTTCTAAAAGAGCCTTACCTTTTCTTAACTTTATAATTTTTTCATTATTTAACATTCTAATTAAATCTAAAGTTGTCGGTTTATCAACATCAGCATAATGCCAATCTTTTATTGAAAATACCTCATTCTTATGTTGTAGAACATATTTATTAAAATACCGAATACCCTTTTCTTGAAGGTATGCTTGGACACAGAAATGATAATTTTCTTGAAGCCTTCTTGCTGTCATTTATGTATTAGAAATATATGTTAGAATAATATTATGGCACGAAACACCTCCCCATCTTCCCATAGTTAAATCATTTTGTATTTCCTTACTTATTATATATAATCCTGTTTTTTCTGTTTTCATGAGATAAACAAGGGCAAAACCATTATTATATTTACCCTTATTAAATTCTTTTATTTGTTGTTTACTAATCGTGGACCCACAAAACTCATTCTCGATACCAAGTGGATAATATTCTTCCTTACGAGACTGATTTAATTGTTCCAGGTCTTCGAGGTTAATTTTAAATGACCAATTATACCCTAAATCATTCATATCATACCCCCATTGTTCTATTCTCATACAAACGATACGCCCTTCTTTATAAAAATTTATTTTAATTCGAACTGTGAATTCTGTATGACCTGGAGATAATATCAACACTTCTGTATCTTTGGAATACACAGCCGTTTTATTTAAGTATATATATTGTGATAAATCGCTTAATCTCACCAAGTCATTCGCGTCAGTTGGGCTTGGATAATTTTTTAATTTATAAGCATTTTTCATGTTAATATTTTTGTTTATATTATATTTATGTCGTTCAGCCTGTGCCTTTGTATAATAATTTGATAAATCAATATCCAGTTCTTGAGATACACCAAAGATAGAACCATCTTTACCAACATAAGTCATTTATATTAGATTAAAAATAATATCATAAAATTTTTTATTTTTGTTGAGTTGAAATAACACATATAGACATAATTGACCACAACACTTGGAATTTAATTCTTGGACTTGAAATGTTTGATAAACACCATTCTGTAAGAATTTTATGACTTCAACAGGTGGTGGAAGACCAAAACTATCAAAATAATATTTGTCTTGATTATTAAAAATACAAACCCAATGAGAACCGTTCCCATTATTATCTTCTAAGTTCATAATAATATTCTTTGTATGTTTCGGCACATTTCTTAATTCATCTCTCATACAAATAACCACATTTTGAATTTTTAATTTCTTACAATATTTGGCAAGTTGTAAATTTGATGTTGTATTCTTTCCAAATTCTTTCAACCACTCATCAATGCTCATTTATTTATTAGAAAGATATAATCCATTACCTCTTTTCGTTAATTTTACACCTGCTTGTGCAATAGAAGAAAGCATATCTCCAACTAACAATCTCGCTTTATCAGGCAGACCTTCAAGTTTTTCAGCAAAATCTACAATTACGCCACTTCCACTAATTTGTTTCTCCAACTCTTTGTTATGTCTTTCCAATTCTTTTTGAGCCTGGAGTTGAGCCTTCCTTTCGTTGGCAGTTTTCACCGCTGTTGAAATACCACCCGTCAATGCTCCAACCGCACTTAAACCAGCAAATAAAGGAATTAGAAATGGGAGAAATCCTCCACTCGTCTCTCTTATTGAATATTTTTTCAACATTGGTTTTGTCATTTTAATTTTAAGTGAGCCAGTGTCATTCAAGATTTTAACCTGTTCTCTTGTGAGCAAAACATCAATTCTTACTGCTCCTTTTCTCTGAATTGTATTAACGTTAATTGTACAAGGCTTTTGATTTTGAACACAAGATGATAGTTTATGAAGATTGATTTGATTAACATATACCCCAGTTGGTACTTTGCCACTCATTTATTTAACAAAAAATTATGTGAGACTAATCATCACACCATTATCTGTATTAATCTGCAATTCTGTTTCTTCCAAAAGCAAACAATATGTATCAACTTCTTCACTCTCTCCTCTTTCAATGTATAGGGAAGTATCCACTCGATTAGACTTTATAGTTTCCTTTTGCGCGCTCAGGTCAAACGCATAGATTGTATACAAACTTTTAAATGCTGTCATATCCAAAATAGGTTCTTTATTTCCATTACTTTCACACACCTTTTGGTAAGACTTGTATGCTTCAGCAAAATCATTTTTTCCCAATTAATTTCCAATCTATCTCGTGGATAAAATGTTCCATCTAGAGAAACGCGAAGTTGTTTCACCTTAGCATTATCACTCAATGCATTATTCTTATCAGTCGCAGTATCACCATCTGGCTTTTTAAAAATGATCCACAGATATCGTGGCTTTCCTTCCAGAACACCCAAATTCCACGTGTAAGTAGTTTGATTGAGTTTAACGTGTTGACATCTTCTTTTGAGGTATGATACACTGAGTGGTTTCTTTGAGTTAAGTCTTCGATTCAACATCTCTTCTGTTTTAAGATTAGGAGTATATTCACTGATATACCAACTCATCTCCTCAATTACAAATTTATTCTGATCACCAAAAGCATTACCAACACCAAAAAGCAATCTATTTTCATTATCATTCCTTTGTAGTTGAAATCTAATTTTAAGACCATACAGAACTTTATCATGATCACAAAATCCAAATATACCTTTAAGAGGAACCGCCACAGTAAAACTATTTTCTGCTTTTGTATCATCATTATACGCTCCTTTCCTTTGAATATATCCAGGGTCTGTGTTTGTTCCCGTTGACATATCAGGAATAAAACCTTCGACAGACCCCTTTCCCATTCTATCACTGAATGTATAGAGTGTAAATTTTATCATTTCAGATACAGCAGAGACATAATCAACCGCTTCAACTTCTTGTGTTCCAATATACAAACGCACACTATCAAACATTTTCCAGAAGAAATCATTTACAAGTGTAGCGTTTGTGTTATTCCCAGCTTTAGTGAATTTAAATTTACACAACAAGAAACTTTCGGAGAGATTCAAATAGGTTTGTTGATTATTTATTTCAAAACTTTTTGTACCATTCGTATTCCAGTCTGTTCCAGTTATTGCATTTACCTTGAAGTAATCTTCTTTTTTAGTGGAGTTTGAGATAATAATAGTATCATCCAAATCATAGATACTATCAATTGCTTCCATACTTGTATTTATTTAGGAAAAAAGATGTTAAAACTTTTGAAACCCTGATCCAAGTATTTGAATTATTTTCTGTCGTTCTTGGCAGGGAAACTGAGTTTTGCCTTTCTTAATTTCTTTTATTGCTTGTAATTTATGAGATTCCTTCTGAGCATCTTTTATACTCTTTACAGCACCTGCTACATTTCCCACAGCAGAAGCAGTTGAACCAATTAGATCTTTATGTTTAAGAATAGTTGAACCAATACCCATGAGAGTATCAATTATCCCATCTCCTCTAAATTGATGTCCAACACCCCTTTGTCTCTTAGGTTTATAGTATCCTCTACCAAGATACATACCTTCACCCTTGTAGTATGGGGAAAGGAACATCCCATCCCCTGTAATTATTTTATATTTTCCCAACTCGTGTTTCCTCACAATAACCATCGTATTTATTTATTGGAAAACTTCACGTAGGTGAATTCTGATGGATATAACTTCTCCATTAAAAGAAATCACACGATTATCTTGGTCGGTTATCCTAAAATTTACTCTGTGTATGGTTTTTCCTGACACAGGTAGATAAACCAAATTTTTAGGTTCCATATTGAATTTATAACCAATTGGGGTTGAGTATGCACTGAATGAAAATATTGTATTTGTTTTTTTCCATCATTATAAGCACCATCAATCAAATCACAGTGAATTAACACCGAATTTATTCCTGAGGATATTTGAATGACATTATCACTGTAAAACGTCCCATTAGTTTCAATCTTTTTTGAGGAGAAACCCAATAACTCTCTAAATGAATTATCAATTGTGAAATCAACCTTGTAGTTATTTTTAACTTTAATCGTTGATTTTGAAGTATGTTTTTGAATGTTTATAACAATATTTTTTGGTTCATCACCCTGTTCTTTCATAAGACGAGCAATTTCGGAAGATATTTGAGAAATCTCATATGCTCCGGGTGAGACTGTTATCGTTTTGTATCCACTTCCGGGATTATAACTAAACTTGTCATTTTTATCAGTTATATTAAATAAGGTATTATAAGTTTCCATGGACAATAAAGATGCCTCATATTCTTTTGTTGTGTCAAGTTGTAGTGGGTATGGGAATGAAGATGTGTGGTCGCTTGTTGTGAAATTGAAACTAAGGATTGTGCTTCTCATCTTATTTAATATGAGATAAAATGTCTTTATATTGATATTTATTAATTATTTTCATGTTCATCAACTGGTCTAAAATGGCTGATGCTTCATTAAAACAATTGTTATTTCCAGCCTTCTGACTGCCTAACAACAATAACAGTCTATTAACTAATTGCGATGGGTCATTTGGAAGAAAACTAACACCTGAACCAAGGATACTTAAAGCCTGAATAATGTGTTTCTCCTTCTCATTCTTCCTACTTTTACCAGAAAGAATAACCTTATAATTTAGAGTGTTCAGCAAATCAATATATACTCTATCATCATTATTTTCCATATCCAATGGTTTATCAATATACTTTGATTCATCCTTCACAGTTGAACCTTGTCTTCCATCTTTTGTGAGAAGAAACATTAATCTCGGAGTTAGTTTAACAGGGGGTTGAGCAGAACTTAAGAACCTTAATTCATCATTAAATATCAATACCTTTTCTTGAACAAGATGAAATATTGCTGGTTGTTCTGTTGGAATGAGTCCTGCTTTGGTTTTTGAATCCGCTGAATATTCATTGTTTTGAACAGCATTCACAATATAATCAGGGGGTTGATTAATCTCTTCCAGTTGTTGAAATAAACCTTCATCATGTTCTAATTCTCCAATATGCTCTAATTCTTCCTCCGTCATTTGACTGAAATCTTTCAACATTTGGAGCTTTCTGGGAGTATATTCTACTGTGGGAACTGTGGAAAC
Organism: Eptatretus burgeri; assembly: GCF_056783735.1. NCBI lineage: Eukaryota > Metazoa > Chordata > Myxini > Myxiniformes > Myxinidae > Eptatretus > Eptatretus burgeri. The sequence goes on from NW_028222036.1 coordinate 76,099, forward strand.
ATCTTTCATTTTTCTTGGGAAGTTTTTAAAAGTGGTTTAAAAAATTTCTCTTGTTTTCTTTCAAATGCTTCTTCGCCCGTTAGTTTCTGTCTGCGTTTCTTCTTTATGTCTTCCTGTTGTTTTACAACTTTTGAAACCAACTCTTGATGTTCCTTAAATCTTCTTGCTCTTTCTTTTACATCCATTTATTTATTGTAAAATATCATTTAATGAATTGTAAAGATCAACAGGGAAATTTTCCTTTTCTTCATCATTCAAGTAGATGTGTTCAAATAAATCCTTTTCTTTAAATATTTCATCAAATTCTTTATTAACATTAATGCGAGTTGTAATTTCTTCTTCACTAATACTTGCATCTCTGCTTTTCATACGTTTGCGTTGAGTTTCTTCATCAACATCAAAACCGAATGATAAAATCTTCACTCCACTCAGATGTTTAATAATTTGTCTCGTTCCTTCTGGATTAGTTTCTAATATCCCAACACCACCAGATTTTAGTTTCCTTAACTCACTCTTACAATGTGAATATTTTGTTGTACCAAGAGAAACCTCCTCAAACATTTGACCTTCATTCCTCAATCGCATATGTTCCTCCACTGAAATATAGTGATAATCTTCACCTTTTACTTCTCCAGGTCTTATTGCTCTAGTTGTTGTTGATACAATGCGTATCACGGGGTGTTTTTAAGTAAATTTACAATATTCTCATTTGTACTACACAAGAACCTTGATTTATGAAAGTTTTTTCCAGAAGCAGATTTACCCACAAGATTTATAATAATAGTTGTCATTTATATATGTAATTGTTTATAAAACAAAAAATATATCCCTTAATATCTCATCTTGTTTCACAACAATATATTTATATTTTTCAGTCGTGTGCTTCATATAATCCTCAAATTTCTTTTTACTACATAATGTAGAACAATTATCTCTCCAAAAATTATTGATATCTATTGAATTTAACTTGAATAAAATAAAAGTATTAGCATTGTTTCTGATGGAACGACGAGGAAGTTGAAAGTACGATTGACTAAGATAAATACAATTACAAGAAGAATGTCTCCCTCTTGTGTAGTAGCTGTCCATTACCGTTTGGTTTCTCTCATTAACACAATCATCAAAGATAACGAGGTTCTTTTTGATTTATCCAAATCTTGGGGAGACGGTATATCATCCGTATTATCACTAAGAATACAAGTTATAGGATTTGATTTCTTTTTACATCTCTGTGTATCACAAAATAGTTGAATTATATCTTCAATGTTATAATCATTTAGGTTTTTTTGACGTTTAAATAAACCGATTATATCTTCTTTTTGAAGACCAGCATTAAAACCTTGTGAGAGTAGTTGATACTCTGGTTGAAAACTCGACTTTGTGAAAATTATTAAATTGTCATAATCTAAAAAGTTGGGAGTGAGGAGCATTTTTAAAAGTAAGCAGGTTTTTCCACATCCACTTGAACCAACTATGAGACATCTTAATGAATTTGGGAGATTTTTATGGTTGTTAAATTTTATCTTATTTTCCCAAATAGGTAAAAAATCATTCATTTATATATTTGAAAAACAGGTTATTTAATTTATTATTGGCTTTTTTAGAAACTCTATATTTTATCCTAAGTTCAGGTTTAATTTCAAGATAATCCATTATTTTATTTATACAATATCTTGTGTTGATATTTCCCTGAAAATTACATCCATGAATAATATACAACAACAATCCTTTGAACATTTCTCTTATACGTTCAGTTTCTTCCCTTGTAAGGAAAGGTGTGTTATCATCCTCATACTTTACATTCATTTCTCTAATCAATCTTGTAAAGTAATTCATTTTTGGTGTAAATCTAAAAGAATTATTTTCCTTTTTATATTTTTTATTATCATTAATTAGAAGATAATCACAGAATATACATTGTTTATAGGCTTTTGACTCTGTGTTTAATCCCCGTCTTTCACACGCAGGACAATTCTCAAATTTGTCATATGGAGAATCAGGAAAGTCTAGCATATTTATAAAGTAAAACTTTACTTAAACTGAAATTCATCTATACTTTCAGTTGTATATTACCATCGATATCGATATACTTTTTTCATTATCAGATTCAACGACAACATTTTTTATATTAAAGGTAATTTTAAAATTATCGTTAACTACTATTGAACGAAATGTCATTTCACCTGATATATTAACATCCTTTATTTCATCAGGATTTACATCTTTAGGGTTGTTGAAAAAAATACAAATTTCTCCTTGCATATTACAGATGGTCTTATCTTTTCTTTCTAAAGCTTCATCCATAAGGTTTTTGTTCTTTGATACTTTTTCTTGTTTCATTGCTTTTTCTAGTTTTGAATATATTACTAGAAGGAGAGGAGAAACTTTTGTTAGAGATACTTTAATTGATGTTCTACCAGGTATACTAAAAGCCCTTCCACTGAAGGAAATTGAAGAACTCATATTATTTACCATAATAGTTTTTATCCAATAGTTGTTATATTTATCTTTGTTCAATTTTACATCCTTGACATATTTCTCAGTATCTTTAACAGATGAAGAGATTGATTGAAACTTGTCTTTTGTGTCTTGAAACATTGTATTTATTAAGTGAAAAAGTTGGAGGATAAAATGGTTTTAAGCACAGATTCACCTGTAAAACAAACGAAATTTTCATCAAGAAAATTTTAGTTTAAGCAAAGTTTTATTCTATAAATATGGTGAATACAACGTACTGCGATGTTTGTAATCACGAATATAAACATTATAGAAAACACCTCCGAACCAACAAACACACATTTAATCTGTTTCATAAAATATCTCCTCTTGAGTTGGAAAGAAAACATTGTGATATCTGTTCAAAGGATGTTTTGAAGAGTAGTTATAATAAACATCTTCAATCACAAAAACACAAGAAAAATGAGTTTAAAGTAAAGGGAGACTATTATATTGAAAACACTGATGGGGCATTTAAAGGGCATATAAAAATAAGGATTTTTCAATTTGGAGAACCCGGTCCATCATCAATAGCTGAATCAATTGAAATAGTGAAACCTGATGTTGAAAATTTTATTAAAAAGACATTAAAAGAAATGAAAACTTTAAAGTTTTATATGGGAGTGAAAATGAATATGAAAAGACAAGATGAAGAACAAACTCCTTATATGAGAACAGATCTTCATTTTATAACATCATTTCAAGATTTTTTGAATAGTGGGGTTTATGAAGAACTATCAAGACAAGAGGAGGATGTTGATAATACAGTGGTAGGAAGTGGATTCAATATTAAAAAAATCATCTTTTTAGATATACACATTCTAAAATCAAACCCTCTTAAAGCTTCTTCTTATATTGAATTACCAAAAGAAATAAAACTAAAGAAGGCAGTTGTTAATATTAAGAACAATGATAATAAATGTTTTCTCTGGTCTGTTCTTGCTCACTTACATCCACCAAAATGTAATTCAGAAAGAGTAAAACAATATATGAAATATGAGAATACCTTGGACATTAAAGATTTTAAATTCCCAATGCCACTAACAGATATTCCTAAATTTGAGAAAAAGAATAATCTTTCTATTAATGTATATGGATTAACGGATACAAACAAAGTTCAAATATTAAAAATTTCAAACAACTATAAAAATGAAGAAACACACATTGATCTTTTATATTTTAGTGTTGGAAAGAATTCACATTACACATACATCAATAATTTATCAAGATTAATCTCTTCTCAGGTATTCAGAACAGCAAACAAAATATATCCTTGTAAGCGATGTCTTAATTCATTTCATACAAAAGAACGATTAGAACAACATTCAAAATATTGTAGTAATCATAAATCAGCTGTAATTACAATGCCTAAACCTGGTGAAAAGATTTCTTTTGAAGATTATAATAAATCTATCATGCACCCATTTGTGATATACGCTGATTTTGAGTGTATCCTTAAAAAGATAAATACTGCTTCTCCTAATCCAAAAGAACCATATACAAATAAATATCAAAAACATATTCCTTGTGGTTTCTGTTATTATATCAAATCATCTGTTGGAGAAAAGTATAACAAACTTGAACATTATCGTGGAAAAAATGCTTCACAAGAGTTTGTAAAACGATTAGAAAAGGATTGTATAAGACTCACTAAATTAATGAAAGAAACAAATGAACCGATGAAATTAACCAAAGAAGAAAAATTAGAATTTAGAATGAACAATATCTGTCATATTTGTGAGGGGGAAATTAAGGAGTCTAAAGTTAGAGACCATTGTCATCTTACTGGTAAATATAGAGGTCCCGCTCATTCCTGTTGTAATCTTAATTATAAATTACCTTCTTTTATTCCAGTCTTTCTTCACAACAGCGCCAACTATGATACACATCTATTTATAAATGAACTTTCAAAAACACCAGGGAATATTTCTGCCATAACAAACACAAGTCAAAAGTATATTTCATTTTCAAAAATGATATTCACAAAACCTTTAACTCGTATTAGGTTTCTAGATTCTTACAAGTTTATGGGAACACCACTAGCCTACCTCGCATCAAATCTAAGCTCCACGGACTCTTTTCCAAATCTTAATTCATTCTTTCCAAAAGAGGAAATTCTCACTAAAGAGGAAATTCAGATTAAAGAGAGAATTCAAAGTAAAGAGGAAACTGTAATTAATGAAGAAATTCTAACTGAAGATGAAATTCTAATCATAAAGAAAATTCGAACAATGAATGAAATTCTAACTAAAGAGGAAATTCTGATTAAAGATGAAATTCTGATTAAAGAAGGAATTCTTACGAGAGAGGAAATTCAAACAAGGAATGAAATTCAAAGTAAAGAGAAAATTCTTACAAGTAAGGGAATTTATCCTTATGATTATATGGATTCATTTATGAGATTTAAAGAAACACAACTTCCATCAAAAGAAAGTTTCTATAATAACCTTTATGAAGAAGAGATAAGTGATAAGGAATATAAACACGCACAAGAAATATGGAAATTATTTAAGATAAAGAACCTTGGAGAATATCACGATTTATATCTAAAAACAGATGTTTTATTGTTAGCTGATGTGTTTGAGGCTTTTAGAACACTCTGTCATAATAAAAATTGTTATGGATTAGACCCTGCCCACTATTTCACAGCTCCTGGTTTAGCTTGGAGTGCAATGTTGAAAATGACAAAACAAGATATAGATTTAATCAGTGATGTGGATATGCTTTTGATGATTGAGAAGTCCAAGAGAGGTGGAATATCACAAGTATGTTCAAAAAGATATGCTAAAGCAAATAATAAATATCTTCCAAATTATGATAGTGAAAAAGATAGTAATTATTTGATGTATTTTGATGCTAATAATTTGTATGGATGGGCAATGTCTCAATCTCTACCTTATGGTAAATTAGAGTGGGTGGAAGAAAAGGATTATGAAAAGGCTTTGATGAATATTGTTATTTCTTCTCAAGAGGAATTGAATGACGAAGAAGAAGGTTATTATTTTGAAGTTGATTTGAGGTACCCGAGTGTTCTTCATAATAAGCATAAAGACCTTCCTTTTGCATGTGAGAAAGAAACCCCAAAGAAAGAATGGTTCAGTGATTATCATAAAAGTTTTAATATTAAAGGCAAATCAACAGAAAAGTTATTAACAACATTCTATGATAAAGAGGGATATGTTTTACATCAGAGAAGCTTAAAACAGTTTTTGAGAGAAGGATTGAGAGTAGCTAAAATTCATAGAGTTTTAAAATTTAAACAAAGTCCTTGGGTGAAAAAGTATATTCAATTCAATACAGATATGAGAGCAAATACAAAAGTAAAATTTGAAGGGGACTTTTATAAATTAATGAATAATGCTGTATTTGGAAAGACTATGGAAAATGTTAGAAACAGGCAAAACATTAGATTCGCAACATCTTGGAAAGAAGCTTCGAGATTGATAAATAAACCAAGTTTTGATAGAGAAGAGGTTTTTTCAGAGAACTTTTCTGCAATTCATATGAAAAAGGAAAGTATTGTAATGGATAAACCAATTTATATTGGAACAGCAGTTCTTGATTTATCAAAGATATTGATGTATGATTATTTGTATAATGACTTAAAGAAAGAGTATGGTGAAAATGTTTCATTGTTGTATATGGACACTGATAGTTTTATCCTAGATATAAAAACTGATGATGTTTATGAAGATATGAAGAAAAATATTGGAGTATATGATACAAGTAATTTCAGCAAGAAGAGTGAGTTATTTTCCAAAAAGAATGAAAAGGTTATTGGTAAGTTTAAGGATGAGTTGGGTGGAAAAGTAATGAGTGAGTTTATTGGATTGAGAGCAAAGGCATATGCTTATAAGTATGGTGATCAGATTGATAAGAGGTTAAAGGGAATAAAGAAATATGTAA
>NW_028222036.1:90000-102500 GCF_056783735.1 Eptatretus burgeri
CTTCCCCTTCCAAATCATATATTTTATAAGTCCAAGGAACTGTATCTATTACATCAACAATTTTAAAAAGTTCTTTCGTCCATCGTTCAGTAAAACCCTTTTCAAAATGAGATTTCCACCTATATATTCTTACGATATCACCAACTTTGAACTTAGGTTTTCTGACATTAATCTCTTTTTCATATTTTAATTTTGTAAATGTTTCTGATGGCTTCATATTCGTTGACGTGTGAATCGTGTCATTATACTTATCCACAATATCCTGAATAAAAGATGACCATTGTTGTGAACCGAGTTGTGTGAATTTTTTATATAGTCTCTCTTTTAAGGTACGATTAAAACGTTCAACAACAACTGCCTTCCCTTCATTAAAGGTACTGTATAATGTAATACTGTTATTTTTTAGAAAATTCATAAATGTCTTGTTATAAAACTCTCTACCCTCATCAGTCCACAATTTCTTAGGTTTTCTCTTACTTTTATTAAATATCTGTTGAAAAGCTAACATAAGAGTATTACCTGTTTTGTTTTTTAAAGGGACAACCCACGCATATCTACTCCTCAAATCAATAACGGTTAAAGCATACTTGTACCCCTTATCATTATTGAGTTCAATCAAATCAGCAGACCAGATATAATCAACTTCCTTGGAATAAACTTTCCTTCTCTGAAACTTTGTGAATATTGGTTTATGTAATTCATCAGCTAATTGCTCTTCAGTCTTAATGGCATCATTAGAGCCTATAAGTTTTTTGAATTTCCAAGTCCAAGTTTCAATTTAGCACTAATCATCTTCTTCACGATGAACCTATCAACTTTTTCTCTCAAGGTTGGATTTTGTATCAGAGACAAATTATATAACATTTCTCTATCGGCTTCATGCTTTTCTTCCAACGTTGTGGTATTCCCATAATCAATATCGTGTCTCATGCACACTTCATCAACTCTATTGATTGGTTTACTCCAGGATTTAGGATTGTCTGCCTCATCTAATCTTTTATCCAAGTTTGTGCCTGGACCACAGAAAGAATACCCTGGAAGATGTAATTCCCCTGGTATTCCAGTAGTTGTAAATTTACTTCCTGATAAAAACTTTTGTATATCTCCTCCGAGTTTGTGTTTGGAGATAAATTGATTTTTTTTGAACCACACACCGAACATATACCTTTTTGTATAACCCTGTTATTTTTACTTTTAATATATGAAATATTTTTAGTATTAGTTTTCTTTTTACATTTGAGACAATAACTCATTTATTTATGAGAAAAATTTCTGCAGAGTGCAAAAACCTTTTTAGTTTCCAACATGCACATTTGAATCTTAATTTTTAAAACATAAAGAATCCTTAGAAATGCCTTCACTCTCTCCTCCATTTATTTAAGAAAAAACTTGAATTAAAATACATGTCTTGTCGATGTCGATAGTCTTGTCGAAAGTATTGCAAATAGACTTTTTAATTCTTTGTATTCCTCCCTGGTGAGATAAGTTAATTTCTTTAATACCTCTATTCTTTTTGAATCTCACTGGTTTCCATATTTTGATATTTATTCATTCTCTCTCTTTCCTCCCTCTCTCTCTTCTCTCTTTCCTCCCTCTCTCTATTCTCTCTTCCTCCTTCTCTCTCTTCTCCTTTTCCTCCTTCTCTCTCTTCTCCTTTTCCTCCTTCTCTTTCTTCTCCCTCTCTCTCTTCTCTCTTTCCTCCTTTTCCTCCTCTTCCCTCTCTTCTTCAACTCCTTCCTCATCCCTTACTATACTTGAATCGTTTACACCCCATAGAATATTATACATATATTCATCAGGATTTCTTGTTATTCCTGTATCCAAAATAATTTTTTACAACAGGATACCAATAAAATTTCTTTTGAATTTCTAAAAGAGCCTTACCTTTTCTTAACCTTATAATTTTTTCATTATTTAACATTCTAATTAAATCTAAAGTTGTTGGTTTATCAACATCAGCATAATGCCAATCTTTTATTGAAAATACCTCATTCTTATGTTGTAGAACATATTTATTAAAATACCGAATACCCTTTTCTTGAAGGTATGCTTGAACACAGAAATGATAATTTTCTTGAAGCCTTCTTGCTGTCATTTATGTATTAGAAATATATGTTAGAATAATATTATGGCACGAAACACCTCCCCATCTTCCCATAGTTAAATCATTTTGTATTTCCTTACTTATTATATATAATCCTGTTTTTTCTGTTTTCATGAGATAAACAAGGGCAAAACCATTATTATATTTACCCTTATTAAATTCTTTTATTTGTTGTTTACTAATCGTGGCTCCACAAAACTCATTCTCGATACCAAGTGGATAATATTCTTCCTTACGAGACTGATTTAATTGTTCCAGGTCTTCGAGGTTAATTTTAAATGACCAATTATACCCTAAATCATTCATATCATACCCCCATTGTTCTATTCTCATACAAACGATACGCCCTTCTTTATAAAAATTTATTTTAATTCGAACTGTGAATTCTGTATGACCTGGAGATAATATCAACACTTCTGTATCTTTAGAATACACAGCCGTTTTATTTAAGTATATATATTGTGATAAATCGCTTAATCTCACCAAGTCATTCGCGTCAGTCGGGCTTGGATAATTTTTTAATTTATAAGCATTTTTCATGTTAATATTTTTGTTTATATTATATTTATATCGTTCAGCCTGTGCCTTTGTGTAATAATTTGATAAATCAATATCCAGTTCTTGAGATACACCAAAGATAGAACCATCTTTACCAACATAAGTCATTTATATTAGATTAAAAATAATATCATAAAATTTTTTATTTTTGTTGAGTTGAAATAACACATATAGACATAATTGACCACAACACTTGGAATTTAATTCTTGGACTTGAAATGTTTGATAAACACCATTCTGTAAGAATTTTATGACTTCAACAGGTGGTGGAAGACCAAAACTATCAAAATAATATTTGTCTTGACTATTAAAAATACAAACCCAATGAGAACCGTTCCCATCATTATCTTCTAAGTTCATAATAATATTCTTTGTATGTTTCGACACATTTGTTAATTCATCTCTCATACAAATAACCACATTATGAATTTTTAATTTCTTACAATATTTGGCAAGTTGTAAATTTGATGTTGTATTCTTTCCAAATTCTTTCAACCACTCATCAATGCTCATTTATTTATTAGAAAGATATAATCCATTACCTCTTTTCGTTAATTTTACACCTGCTTGTGCTATAGAAGAAAGCATATCTCCAACTAACAATCTCGCTTTATCAGGCAGACCTTCAAGTTTTTCAGCAAAATCTACAATTACACCACTTCCACTAATTTGTTTCTCCAACTCTTTGTTATGTCTTTCCAATTCTTTTTGAGCCTGGAGTTGAGCCTTCCTTTCGTTGGCAGTTTTGACCGCTGTTGAAATACCACCCGTCAATGCTCCAACCGCACTTAAACCAGCAAATAAAGGAATTAGAAATGGGAGAAATCCTCCACTCGTCTCTCTTATTGAATATTTTTTCAACATTGGTTTTGTCATTTTAATTTTAAGTGAGCCAGTGTCATTCAAGATTTTAACCTGTTCTCTTGTGAGCAAAACATCAATTCTTACTGCTCCTTTTCTCTGAATTGTATTAACGTTAATCGTACAAGGCTTTTGATTTTGAACACAAGATGATAGTTTATGAAGATTGATTTGATTAACATATACCCCAGTTGGTACTTTGCCACTCATTTATTTAACAAAAAAATTATGTGAGACTAATCATCACACCATTATCTGTATTAATCTGCAATTCTGTTTCTTCCAAAAGCAAACAATATGTATCAACTTCTTCACTCTCTCCTCTTTCAATGTATAGGGAAGTATCCACTCGATTAGACTTTATAGTTTCTTTTTGAGCGCTCAGGTCAAACGTATAGATTGTATACAAACTTTTAAATGCTGTCATATCCAAAATAGGTTCTTTATTTCCATTACTTTCACACACCTTTTGGTAAGACTTGTATGCTTCAGCAAAATCATTTTTTTCCCAATTAATTTCCAATCTATCTCGTGGATAAAATGTTCCATCTAGAGAAACGCGAAGTTGTTTCACCTTAGCATTATCACTCAATGCATTATTCTTATCAGTCGCAGTATCACCATCTGGCTTTTTAAAAATCATCCACAGATATCGTGGCTTTCCTTCCAGAACACCCAAATTCCACGTGTAAGTAGTTTGATTGAGTTTAACGTGTTGACATCTTCTTTTGAGGTATGATACACTGAGTGGTTTTTTTGAGTTAAGTCTTCGATTCAACATCTCTTCTGTTTTAAGATTAGGAGTATATTCACTGATATACCAACTCATCTCCTCAATTACAAATTTATTCTGATCACCAAAAGCATTACCAACACCAAAAAGCAATCTATTTTCATTATCATTCCTTTGTAGTTGAAATCTAATTTTAAGACCATACAGAACTTTATCATAATCACAAAATCCAAATATACCTTTAAGAGGAACTGCCACAGTAAAACTATTTTCTGCTTTTGTATCATCATTATACATTCCTTTCCTTTGAGTATACCCAGGGTCTGTGTTTGTTCCCGTTGACATATCAGGAATAAAACCTTCGACAGACCCCTTTCCCATTCTATCACTGAATGTATAGAGTGTAAATTTCATCATTTCAGATACAGCAGAGACATAATCAACCGCTTCAACTTCTTGTGTTCCAATATACAATCGCACACTATCAAACATTTTCCAGAAGAAATCATTTACAAGTGTAGCGTTTGTGTTATTCCCAGCCTTAGTGAATTTAAATTTACACAACAAGAAACTTTCGGAGAGATTCAAATAGGTTTGTTGATTATTTATTTCAAAACTTTTTGTACCATTTGTATTCCAGTCTGTTCCAGTTATTGCATTTACCTTGAAGTAATCTTCTTTTTTAGTGGAGTTTGAGATAATAATAGTATCATCCAAATCATAGATACTATCAATTGCTTCCATACTTGTATTTATTTAGGAAAAAAGATGTTAAAACTTTTGAAACCCTGATCCAAGTATTTGAATTATTTTCTGTCGTTCTTGGGGGGACAACTGAGTTTTACCTTTCTTAATTTCTTTTATTGCTTGTAATTTATGAGATTCTTTCTGAGCATCTTTTATACTCTTTACAGCACCTGCTACATTTCCCACAGCAGAAGCAGTTGAACCAATTAGGTCTTTATGTTTAAGAATAGTTGAACCAATACCCATGAGAGTATCAATTATCCCATCTCCTCTAAATTGATGTCCGACACCCCTTTGTCTCTTAGGTTTATAGTATCCTCTACCAAGATACATACCTTCACCCTTGTAGTACGGGGAAAGGAACATCCCATCCCCTGTAATTATTTTATATTTTCCCAACTCGTGCTTCCTCACAATAACCATCGTATTTATTTATTGAAAAACTTCACGTAGGTGAATTCTGATGGATATAACTTCTCCATTAAAAGAGATCACACGATTATCTTGGTCGGTTATCCTAAAATTTACTCTGTGTATGGTTTTTCCTGACACAGGTAGATAAACCAAATTTTTAGGCTCCATATTGAATTTATAACCAATTGGGGTTGAGTATGCGCTGAATGAAAATATTGTATTTGTTTTTAATCCATCATTATAAGCACCATCAATCAAATCACAGTGAATTAACACCGAATTTATTCCTGAGGATATTTGAATGACATTATCACTGTAAAACGTCCCATTAGTTTCAATCTTTTTTGAGGAGAAACCTAATAACTCTCTAAATGAATTATCAATTGTGAAATCAACCTTGTAGTTATTTTTAACTTTAATCGTTGATTTTGAAGTATGTTTTTGAATGTTTATAACAATATTTTTTGGTTCATCACCCTGTTCTTTCATAAGACGAGCAATTTCGGAAGATATTTGAGAAATCTCGTATGCTCCGGTGAGACTGTTATCGCTTTGTATCCACTTCCCGGATTATAACTAAACTTGTCATTTTTCTCGGTTATATTAAATAAGGTATTATAAGTCTCCATGGACAATAAAGATGCCTCATATTCTTTTGTTGTGTCAAGTTGTAGTGGGTATGGGAATGAAGATGTGTGGTCGCTTGTTGTGAAATTAAAACTCAGGATTGTGCTTCTCATCTTATTTAATATGAGATAAAATGTCTTTATATTGAGATTTATTAATTATTTTCATGTTCATCAACTGGTCTAAAATGGCTGATGCTTCATTAAAACAATTGTTATTTCCAGCCTTCTTACTGCCGAACAACAATAACAGTCTATTAACTAATTGCGATGGGTCATTTGGAAGAAAACTAATACCTGAACCAAGGATACTTAAAGCCTGAATAATGTGTTTCTCCTTCTCATTCTTCCTACTTTTACCAGAAAGAATAACCTTATAATTTAGAGTGTTCAGCAAATCAATATATACTCTATCATCATTATTTTCCATATCCAATGGTTTATCAATATACTTTGATTCATCCCTCACAGTTGAACCTTGTCTTCCATCTTTTGTGAGAAGAAACATTAATCTCGGAGTTAGTTTAACAGGGGGTTGAGCAGAACTTAAGAACCTTAATTCATCATTAAATATCAATACCTTTTCTTTAACAAGATGAAATATTGCTGGTTGTTCTGTTGGAATGAGTCCTGCTTTGGTTTTTGAATCCGCTGAATATTCATTGTTTTGAACAGCATTCACAATATAATCAGGGGTTGATTAATCTCTTCCAGTTGTTGAAATAAACCTTCATCATCATATTCTAATTCTCCTAAATGCTCTAATTCTTCCTCCGTCATTTGACTGAAATCTTTTAACATTTGAAGCTTTCTAGGAGTATATTCTACTGTGGGAACTGTGGAAACATCTTTCATTTTTTCTTGGGAAGTTTTTAAAAGTGGTTTAAAAATTTCTCTTGTTTTTTTCAAATGCTTCTTCGCCCGTTAGTTTCTGTCTGCGTTTCTTCTTTATGTCTTCCTGTTGTTTTACAACTTTTGAAACCAACTCTTGATGTTCCTTAAATCTTCTTGCTCTTTCTTTTGTATCCATTTATTTATTGTAAAATATCATTTAATGAATTGTAAAGATCAACAGGGAAATTTTCCTTTTCTTCATCATTCAAGTAGATGTGTTCAAATAAATCCTTTTCTTTAAATATTTCATCAAATTCTTTATTAACATTAATGCGAGTTGTAATTTCTTCTTCACTAATCCTTGCATCTCTGCTTTTCATACGTTTGTGTTGAGTTTCTTCATCAACATCAAAACCGAATGATAAAATCTTCACTCCGCTCAGATATTTAATAATTTGTCTCGTTCCTTCTGGATTAGTTTCTAATATCCCAACACCACCAGATTTTAGTTTCTTTAACTCACTCTTACAATGTGAATATTTTGTTGTACCAAGAGAAACCTCCTCAAATATTTGTCCTTCATTCCTCAATCGCATATGTTCCTCCACTGAAATATAGTGATAATCTTCACCTTTTACTTCTCCAGGTCTTATTGCTCTAGTTGTTGTTGATACAATGCGTATCACGGGGTGTTTTTTAAGTAAATTTACAATATTCTCATTTGTACTACACAAGAACCTTGATTTATGAAAGTTTTTTCCAGAAGCAGATTTACCCACAAGATTTATAATAATAGTTGTCATTTATATATGTAATTGTTTATAAAACAAAAAATATATCCCTTAATATCTCATCTTGTTTCACAACAATATATTTATATTTTTCAGTCGTGTGCTTCATATAATCCTCAAATTTCTTTTTACTACATAATGTAGAACAATTATCTCTCCAAAAATTATTGATATCTATTGAATTTAACTTGAATAAAATAAAAGTATTAGCATTGTTTCTGATGGAACGACGAGGAAGTTGAAAGTACGATTGACTAAGATAAATACAATTACAAGAAGAATGTCTCCCTCTTGTGTAGTAGCTGTCCATTACCGTTTGGTTTCTCTCATTAACACAATCATCAAAGATAACGAGGTTCTTTTTTGATTTATCCAAATCTTGGGGAGACGGTATATCATCCGTATTATCACTAAGAATACAAGTTATAAGATTTGATTTCTTTTTACATCTCTGTGTATCACAAAATAGTTGAATTATATCTTCAATGTTATAATCATTTAGGTTTTTTTGACGTTTAAATAAACCTATTATATCTTCTTTTTGAAGACCAGCATTAAAACCTTGTGAGAGTAGTTGATACTCTGGTTGAAAACTCGACTTTGTGAAAATTATTAAATTATCATAATCTAAAAAGTTGGGAGTGAGGAGCATTTTTAAAAGTAAGCAGGTTTTTCCACATCCACTTGAACCAACTATGAGACATCTTAATGAATTTGGGAGATTTTTATGGTTGTTAAATTTTATCTTATTTTCCCAAATAGGTAAAAAATCATTCATTTATATATTTGAAAAACAGGTTATTTAATTTATTATTGGCTTTTTTAGAAACTCTATATTTTATCCTAAGTTCAGGTTTAATTTCAAGATAATCCATTATTTTATTTATACAATATCTTGTGTTGATATTTCCCTGAAAATTACATCCATGAATAATATACAACAACAATCCTTTGAACATTTCTCTTATACGTTCAGTTTCTTCCCTTGTAAGGAAAGGTGTGTTATCATCCTCATACTTTACATTCATTTCTCTAATCAATCTTGTAAAGTAATTCATTTTTGGTGTAAATCTAAAAGAATTATTTTCCTTTTTATATTTTTTATTATCATTAATTAGAAGATAATCACAGAATATACATTGTTTATAGGCTTTTGACTCTGTGTTTAATCCCTGTCTTTCACACGCAGGACAATTCTCAAATTTGTCATATGGAGAATCAGGAAAGTCTAGCATATTTATAAAGTAAAACTTTACTTAAACTGAAATTCATCTATACTTTCAGTTGTATATTACCATCGATATCGATATACTTTTTTCATTATCAGATTCAACGACAACATTTTTTATATTAAAGGTAATTTTAAAATTATCGTTAACTACTATTGAACGAAATGTCATTTCACCTGATATATTAACATCCTTTATTTCATCAAGATTTACATCTTTAGGGTTGTTGAAAAAAATACAAATTTCTCCTTGCATATTACAGATGGTCTTATCTTTTCTTTCTAAAGCTTCATCCATAAGGTTTTTGTTCTTTGATACTTTTTCTTGTTTCATTGCTTTTTCTAGTTTTGAATATATTACTAGAAGGAGAGGAGAAACTTTTGTTAGAGATACTTTAATTGATGTTCTACCAGGTATACTAAAAGCCCTTCCACTGAAGGAAATTGAAGAACTCATATTATTTACCATAATAGTTTTTATCCAATAGTTGTTATATTTATCTTTGTTCAATTTTACATCCTTGACATATTTCTCAGTATCTTTAACAGATGAAGAGATTGATTGAAACTTGTCTTTTGTGTCTTGAAACATTGTATTTATTAAGTGAAAAAGTTGGAGGATAAAATGTTTTTAAGCACAGATTCACCTATAAATTAAACGAAATTTTCATCAAGAAAATTTTAGTTTAAGCAAAGTTTTATTCTATAAATATGGTGAATACAACGTACTGCGATGTTTGTAATCACGAATATAAACATTATAGAAAACACCTCCGAACCAACAAACACACATTTAATCTATTTCATCAAATATCTCCTCTTGAGTTGGAAAGAAAACATTGTGATATCTGTTCAAAGGATGTTTTGAAGAGTAGTTATAATCAACATCTTCAATCACAAAAACACAAGAAAAATGAGTTTAAAGTAAAGGGAGACTATTATATTAAAAACACTGATGAGGCATTTAAAGGGCATATAAAAATAAGGATTTTTCAATTTGGAGAACCCGGTCCATCATCAATAGCTGAATCAATTGAAATAGTGAAACCCGATGTTGAAAAATTTATTAAAAAGACATTAAAAGAAATAAAAACTTTAAAGTTTTATATGGGAGTGAAAATGAATATGAAAAGACAAGATGAAGAACAAACTCCTTATATGAGAACAGATCTTCATTTTATAACATCATTTCAAGATTTTTTGAATAGTGGGGTTTATGAAGAACTATCAAGACAAGAGGAGGATGTTGATAATACAGTGGTAGGAAGTGGATTCAATATTAAAACAATCATCTTTTCAGATATACACATTCTAAAATCAAACCCTCTTAAAGCTTCTTCTTATATTGAATTACCAAAAGAAATAAAACTAAAGAACGCAGTTGTTAATATTAAGAACAATGATAATAAATGTTTTCTCTGGTCTGTTCTTGCTCACTTACATCCACCAAAATGTAATTCAGAAAGAGTAAAACAATATATGAAATATGAGAATACCTTGGACATTAAAGATTTTAAATTCCCAATGCCATTAACAGATATTCCTAAATTTGAGAAAAAGAATAATCTTTCTATTAATGTATATGGATTAACGGATACAAACAAAGTTCAAATATTAAAAATTTCAAACAACTATAAAAATGAAGAAACACACATTGACCTTTTATATTTTAGTGTTGGAAAGAATTCACATTACACATACATCAATAATTTATCAAGATTAATCTCTTCTCAGGTATTCAGAACAGCAAACAAAATATATCCTTGTAAGCGATGTCTTAATTCATTTCATACAAAAGAACGATTAGAACAACATTCAAAATATTGTAGTAATCATAAATCAGCTGTAATTACAATGCCTAAACCTGGTGAAAAGATTTATTTTGAAGATTATAATAAATCTATCATGCACCCATTTGTGATATACGCTGATTTTGAATGTATCCTTAAAAAGATAAATACTGCTTCTCCTAATCCAAAAGAACCATATACAAATAAATATCAAAAACATATTCCTTGTGGTTTTTGTTATTATATCAAATCATCTGTTGGAGAAAAGTATAACAAACTTGAACATTATCGTGGAAAAAATGCTTCACAAGAGTTTGTAAAACGATTAGAAAAGGATTGTATAAGACTCACTAAATTAATGAAAGAAACAAATGAACCGATGAAATTAACCAAAGAAGAAAAATTAGAATTTAGAATGAACAATATCTGTCATATTTGTGAGGGGGAAATTAAGGAGTTTAAAGTTAGAGACCATTGTCATCTTACTGGTAAATATAGAGGTCCCGCTCATTCCTGTTGTAATCTTAATTATAAATTACCTTCTTTTATTCCAGTCTTTCTTCACAACAGCGCCAACTATGATACACATCTATTTATAAATGAACTTTCAAAAACACCAGGGAATATTTCTGCTATAACAAACACAAGTCAAAAGTATATTTCATTTTCAAAAATGATATTCACAAAACCTATAACTCGTATTAGGTTTTTAGATTCTTACAAGTTTATGGGAACACCACTAGCCTACCTCGCATCAAATCTAAGCTCCACGGACTCTTTTCCAAATCTTAATTCATTCTTTCCAAAAGAGGAAATTCTCACTCAAGAGGAAATTCAGATTAAAGAGAGAATTCAAAGTAAAGAGGAAATTCTAACTGAAGATGAAATTCTAATTATAAAGAAAATTCGAACTAAAGAGGAAATTCAGATTAAAGATGAAATTCTGATTAAAGAAGGAATTCTTACGAGAGAGGAAATTCAAACAAGGAATGAAATTCAAAGTAAAGAGAAAATTCTTACAAGTAAGGGAATTTATCCTTATGATTATATGGATTCATTTATGAGATTTAAAGAAACACAACTTCCTTCAAAAGAAAGTTTCTATAATAACCTTTATGAAGAAGAGATAAGTGATAAGGAATATAAACACGCACAAGAAATATGGAAAATATTTAAGATAAAGAACCTTGGAGAATATCATGATTTATATCTAAAAACAGATGTTTTATTGTTAGCTGATGTGTTTGAGGCTTTTAGAACACTCTGTCATAATAAAAATTGTTATGGATTAGACCCTGCCCACTATTTCACAGCTCCTGGTTTAGCTTGGAGTGCAATGTTGAAAATGACAAAACAAGATATAGATTTAATCAGTGATGTTGATATGCTTTTGATGATTGAGAAGTCCAAGAGAGGTGGAATATCACAAGTATGTTCAAAAAGATATGCTAAAGCAAATAATAAATATCTTCCAAATTATAATAGTGAAAAAGATAGTAATTATTTGATGTATTTTGATGCTAATAATTTGTATGGATGGGCAATGTCTCAATCTCTGCCTTATGGTAAATTAGAGTGGGTGGAAGAAAAGGATTATGAAAAGGCTTTGATGAATATTGTTATTTCTTCTCAAGAGGAATTGAATGACGAAGAAGAAGGTTATTATTTTGAAGTTGATTTGAGGTACCCGAGTGATCTTCATAATAAGCATAAAGATCTTCCTTTTGCATGTGAGAAAGAAACTCCAAAGAAAGAATGGTTAAGTGATTATCATAAAAGTTTTAATATTAAAGGTAAATCAACAGAAAAGTTAT